>NC_092869.1:44542388-44603084 GCF_032062135.1 Pyxicephalus adspersus | reverse complement strand
AGAACAGATTAGGCCATGACCTGTAATTCTGGAACAGAAGCACTACAAACATCTGACATCTGCCCTGTACTGATTCACTTTCTGCAGAACTGTGCAGAGCATCCCTTGACACCACAAGGTATTAATATTATTACTATTCATACAAATAATATTATTGAGGTCTGAATTGAAACATTGTATGACTTAAATTGTTGCGTTGTTCCTCAAACACAAGTGGGTTTTTGAACCAAAATCAAGATTTCTGGACAGTGTGATGAAATCAAAGAAGCATGTTTATAGTCCCCAACCACACCAATAGCATGTCCACAGTCTCCAACCACACCAATAGCATGTCCACAGTCTCTAACCACACCAATAGCATGTCCACAATGTACAATCACACCAATAGTATGTCCACAGTCTCCAACCACACCAAAAGCATGTCCATAGTCCACAACCACACCAAAAGAATGTTCATTGTCCTCAACCACACCAATAGCATGACCATAATCTCCAACCACACCAATAGCATGACCACAATCTCCAACCACACCAATAGCATGTCCACAATCTCCAACCACACCAATAGCATGTCCATAGTCTCCAGCCACACCAAAAGCACGTCCATAGTCCACAACCACACCAATAGCATGTCCATAGCCTTCACCAAACAGATTATATGTATTCTGCACACACTTCATATACAGGAATTCATATTTTAATTATCTGTATGCTTATATATTGTAAAGGTTACACAATCACTACTTCATGCATTATCATCTCCACTATATGTGGCAGTTTTCCCTGCTGACCAGACACAAGGTGAGGACAGACATGACAAGACATTTCTAACTTTTGCAGACAACCAAAACAAAAACTAGCAAAGTAGGCCGGCCGTAGTGTACAGAATATGTCTTTAAAGTTGTTTTAAGTTAAAGCAGTTCCCTTCCTTTATATTCACAATGGATAAGATCACAATACTCCTATTTTATCCATGCAGTGAATGACAATCGGAATTTTTTCCCAGTAGTCCTTTTTAGGAAAGTACATTCCTTCTGTGAAGCATCTGGAAACATTCACAGCGTTCTGCATACAGTAGGCATCCTCTGCATATGTTTGGGCATGTTGGTGTATATTTTCCAGCTGATTCTCTGACATGTGCACCTACTTTGCCTAGCTGTAAAGGAAATCTGTCTGTCAAAAAGTGTTACTTTATGTAGTCCAGTGGCTGTTGCTGGATGAACTTATTTCTGGCTGAACACTAAAGGGCAGCAGAATGGCTGCAATGTCAGAACTAAATGTCCCATGATTCCTTGGATTAGGTATCATGGTTGCGGGTGTCACACTAATAGTCTCAGCTCAATGGGGTGGCTATAAATGATGACATTTTGAATAGAGCATGAATTGTAGCCACAAACATAAGTATATGCAGCTCTCGGCAAAGGGATTTATTGGGCTCATTGAACACGTAGCAGGAAGAATAAATGTATTACTAAGACATAAAGCTTTGGTGCCAAATACTGGTGGGATTTTTTTTCCTTCAACAATATACACATTAAATATGCACAGATCAGACATCTGAGGACCCCAATAAAGTAAGAGATCGAAAAAAAGGTAAAAAGACGACTAGAAAAAAAAAACAGTAATTTATAAGAAATTAATTTGAAGTGAAGGCTTTTTTGGTTGGGGGGCAAAATAAATTACTAAAATAGATTGCCGTAATCCCCCATTTAAAAGGAATTTCTGGCCCGGACAACAGGCGATCGGAGAGGATTTTCCTACGTTTGCTCTTTGACTATTTACAACTTGATTTTTTAAGAGAATGAAGATGGACAACCAAAAATACAATTTATACACTCCGGAGTCTTTCTGAACTGCATTAAAAAGATCCGTTTAATCCTCTCGCTTGCGGCTCCTTTCTCCGGCTTTTGCTCTGATTTATCAGAATGAATAAAAAGGTTTCAATATTTTCTGCATTTTAAATCTTAAGCCTCTTTTTTGCGTTCCCGGCGCCTGCAAATTCTGGTAATTGTTGAAAGGTTCTATGAGAAAATCCATCCGACAAGTATTTGACAATCCTGGGACGGCGGCGGTGCGGCAGGTACATCGCATCCCCCAGGCCTATAAGCACCTGAGCTGCAGTCATCATCCGCTTTTAAATGGCTTTCTAGCACGTCTGATGTGTTCGCTAATCTCCAGACGACAGGACTTTTTTTTTCAGCCAGTGGTGATAGCGGGCACAAAAATTTACCAAGTTTAGAAACTATTAAAGTCCACTTTTATACAAACCGATATTCAAGGGAACATCTATTATTCAAAAGTGGGATGAATGCTAAATCTGCTTGAAATTGCCGAGCCTATCACACAGCTGAGTCCTCTGGAATACTAACTGGCGGCTTCAATCTCGCAGGAATGCTAATGCCGCAAAGTTATGTGTGTTAGCTGCACTATTAGCTGCTGCTCGAAGTTCTAACACCTCTCCTGGGTTCTTCATTACAGCCGGCGACAATGGAAGCGCACATTTAACCACGGCATAATTAAGGAGCGAGAAGAAAGTACAATTTGGTGCTCAGCAGATACACCAGTTATAACCGCACTCCATGACTCCTATACACTCCGAAATCTCTCCATTAAACTGTTCCTGTGGCCAAAACTTTTTTATTTTTTGGCACTAGAAGCTCTGTCAGGTTCTACTTCGGTTTGTGTCCAGGCTGGATCATAGTTACTGATAGTCACTTTAAAATCAGAGAATATTTAAAAAGCCCAGCATTAACATCTAACATGAATGGCAATCTACATTCTTCTTGTATAAAGCAGAAGTAAACCTGCAATATTCCGGGGTCCCCATTCTGTCTCAGGGTGCAGCCATGTTTATCATCTTTTTCTAGTGAAGGATCTTCCGCTGGGCCAGGATTTTATAACTCCTGTGCATAATTCATTCCTTTCCAGCTTGTGCACAGGAAGCCCGAGATTTCCAGGTATCCCCGGCACCAAACTCTAAGCTGCACATGTGCAGCTCAGTGAAATTTGACAGCCGGGTGTCGATTAGGCAGCTAAGAAGGCTTATTTAAGAACAAACATCATCTGATCGCCATTTTTTGAAAATGATAGTGTTAGGATTGGCATTAGGGATAGTGTTAGGGTTTACACTGTCCTCCCTTGACTTTCATAGCAGTCGTTCCATGGATCCGCCATCAGGTAATCACTATACAAGTCAGATTCTCATTTGAGATGAGTATGACTTTTTGTATTGGATAGTGATTATCTGATGTGTGTATGTAGCCATACCGTTACATTTGATGTTAGGGCAAATCATTGGGTTCTCATACCTTTGTTAGAATACCCAGCCACGTGATTTTTTTTCCAGAGTCCATCTAAATAGGATTCCCGAGACAAATCCTAAATCCAGTTACTATGTTATGTACAAACCTCATAAAATAAAAACAAAACTTCCCATGACCAAACACTCCTAAATCTGTGTCTCACATGCTCCCCTTCCATGGCACTGGAGATCACAGTAGGAGGGGTGCAGCAGCAGAGGCGGGGCCATCAGTCCAGTGGGCAGGGCTGGGTGTGGCCGGGTGCAGATCAGGCCTTGGTTATTGCAGAAAAAGCTGGCAGCTTACTTTTACTTTCACAGAGCCCCCAATCCCTCCATACCTGGCTTCGATTCTGATTCATCCCACTTTGGAATTCCTACAGAGAAACCCCCAGGCATCGCCATCTTTTTCCTTTTTCTTCCTTATTTTGGCTACATCACCTGCTCAGGCTTGGAAAGGCCCCCGTTTGCACATGCCTAGAAGGAGGTTGGGCATGTGCAGAAGTAGCAGCCCGAAGCCTCCTGGGATATGTGACATTAGTTTGCCAGGAGGCTCAGCGCTCCCATTCAGTCTTTACTTCTGCGGCAGTAAAAAAAACATTTAGGGGGGGGGACCAAGCAAATTTTTATCATCACATTTTTTTGGAATAGGAGGCCATAGTTCTGCTCTGGGTTGTACCAAAATCAGTAATCCTGCAATTAAAATCAATTTCATTCAAATCATTGCACAATCATTTTTTGATTTGGTGAATTTGCACTTTGAGGATCTCCATGGTCCCACACAAGGGGCGACCTAATCACATAAAATAAAATATCCGAGTCCTTCAATCTGGAAGAGCCGCGGATGTGAAGGACGGTCGTGTTCTGCAAACGTTTAGTAAAAGAAAAATACAATTTGTGGGAAATCTCAGCAGAGCCGAGCTGAGAGGCGAAACTTTGATGTCCTAGAAGCAGAAAGTTGCAGAAAGAGCGGCTGTGTGGTCCCTGGCAGCCCGCAGTGATCTGGAACAAATTACCCTCCGCTGTAAACAGTAGGTTGGTCTGACATTGTAGGCGGAATCGGGGTGAGAATGTCCAGGCAGCAGAATGTAACATATAATTCAAATAACCAGCAGCTTTGCTTACAATGGATTCTGCAGAAAGGTTTATGAAACACGGCGGAGCCCCTATATCATGACAACTTGGATTATACCGACACGGAGAGAAGATATTACACCGCAAACATTGTCAATGTTCTAAAAAGAATTAGGAAATGTCAGAGAGAAATTGGAAGCTGTTAAGATGTTTATTTGGCATTTACAAGGTGGAAGAAAAAAAAATGCCATTTCTATAACAGCAGCCAGAAATACGGTACAGCATGGACTAAATATACCCCTGGCTTTCCTAATGCAGTACAACACAACGTATCATTAAACTTTCAAAAATAAACTTTTCTTGAAGTGTGTTTGCTGAAATGTCAATAAAATCTGGTTTCTCCATTCAAAAAAATATTGCACAGCTCTGACTTTCTGATGCTGTGTGACATGGCTTTGTTGTTAAGGTCAGGGTTGTCATGATTTGGGTCTTCTGAGGAAGCTCGGGAAGTTGTTTGTTTATTTTTAATTAATTTAATGAATGTACAACAGGTCCTCTTTGCATTTTCTCAATCACTGACCTACAACCTGTATGCAGAATTCATTGTTTCTGGTAAAATTTTCAAGCAATAGCCAATCAAGCAGCATTGTTAGGGAGATGTCAGTGGCTTTTATTTCTGCAAAGTTCCTATTCAAATCAAGAATAAAACAAAACAAATCTAAATTTTTCAATGAAACAGAATATCATTATCCGAAAACTAATATGGAATGTGTTGCAGCTTGGATGTGGTGGTTGCATTTGTTTCCTGTAACGTGTCAATGTTTACTTGCTGCACCCTGTCTATGGAGAAGCAGGGTTGTCACCCTAAAGTACACCTCCGCCACTTATCAACAAAGAAGAATCAATTACTGCCATTGAAACACATTAACCTGGAAGATTCACCACCAGAAAATGTTTCAGCGAATGGTAGATTCACTGGTCTATTGGAACACATAACCTTTATTCATTTCACAGAGCCGGGGGAATGAATCCATTTTACTGACATTTATTTTGGATGCAAAGCTTTGCTTCTTTAAAGGTAAATAGAGGAAAGATTGTCGAGGAGGTCAGGCTGGAAACTGAGGCTTTACCTCCCTATTTTTTAGGAGTATTTGGTGCCAGGCGGGTGCACACAGGCTCGTTATTTTAGAATTCGGGATCAGAATTTGGGGTCAGCACTAATATCTTTTGCTCTCGCTATTTTACAAAAGTATTGTACTTGCAGACTTTATTCAACCTAAAGTGGACAAAAAATCGGTGTCAATTCCAGACATTTTACAATATGTGGCTTCAGTATTCCCAGACAATAAAAAATCAGCTGGCATTGGCCTTTGGATATTTAGTAATGCACAAAGCAATTCAAATTTTTCCATTGGCTAGCCACAGATTAAGAGCCATTGTTTAGCCATTTGTGGCTGATTTAAAGTTTGATTAAAGCAAACCACTCAGTCTCTAATATAAGGTGACAACACTTCATCCTTGTTTACCAGATGAGCTTCTACGTTGTCACCCTCTCACACAGAAGGCCATTTCAATACACATTAATCAAGCATGGACTACAGTTGTCACCATTAAGAAACCCTCCGTGGGAAATGCCATGGGAATATTGTGGAAGGTCCAGTAGGAAGGATGTGGCTGCCGCAGACCAGCAGCTCTGAGATGTAACAAAGGACGAAAAAGGTGAAAACAGGGATTTTATATTTAAAAATGACAATTGTTTATGGTATGCATCATCCAGGTCAGGTTGACATCCACTTTGTTCCAACCTTTTGATAGGACGGATGCACAGTTCAGGTGCCACATTCACCATGGAAGATCTCAGGTCTGAACACATCAGACTCCGGCTTTTAATATGCCTGGCACTAAACATTTTATATATTTAGAATACAGATCACTGGAAACATGAAAGATCTGTTGAAAGTGACTGCCGGAACATTTCCATAGCAACGCTCCTCGCTGAATATATTCCAAGATTAAAACACATCGTGATAAAAGCATTAAAGTGAAACTCTAGGTGAATCTGACACAAACAAAATAAATCATAACTGTGCCGTACGTTCATTCAAAAAACATTTGTTGTGTTTTGTGGTCTTACAATTCCCCAAAATCTGTCTTCATACAAGCTTCCTATAATTGTAAGATCTCCAGAAATCATGCTCCGATGGAGGGAGTCTGTACTGCACGTGGACATACAAGCTGCCTCAGTCTCCAATTTAACCTACAGACGTTATCACATTGGGCAATGCCCGCCCTGGTGCCCCCCCCAGCCGGCCTTCTTTCCATAATGCACTCTGCTGCCCCCGCCAGCCTGCCTTCTACCCATGTTGTACCCAGCTTCCTCCACCAGCCTGCCTTCTACCCATATTGTACTCAGCTTCCCCGCCAGCCTGCCTCCTTCCCATAATGCAACCCGCGGCCTCCCCCAGCCTGCTTTTTTCCCATACTGTACCCTGCTGCCCCCACTGACTTGCCTTTTTCCCATGATGCACTGTGAAGCCTCTGCTGACCTGCCTTCTTCCCATAATGCACCCTGCTGCCCCCACCAGCCTGCTTTCTACCCATAATGCACCATGCTGCCCTCACCAGCCTACCTTCATTCTATAACCCAGTCTGCTTCCATATCTTCTCCAGGTAATTTATGCACTCCACCTGATCTAAAAGAAACTTGATTCAGACAACTTTCTTTCATTGCTTCATGGCCCAGTCCTGACGCTCATGCAGGGCCACCATCAGGGGAAGACAAAGAGAACTTTTGTGCCCGATTGGAAAAGCCTTGACTTTTCCAATCAGAACTTTTAGATATGGGAAGGAGAGCCAAAGAAATTTACCTAGTATGTGGCTCAAAAAGTCCTGATGGTGACATAATTCCATCAATTCAACCACTTGGGAAATAAACATCCTGCAAACCAGCATGTGGACAGGGGTCAGCTCTGGCACTCTGATTAGTGTGCAGATATCCAGTCCCACATGGAAGCTATGTATGGTTCTTCTGTCATGTCCAGCATTAGGTTTTTCAACAATTTGTGCAACAGAAGAGCTTCTATGGGATCAGACTAGGTGATCTTGCTTTCTCCCTTCCTTCATTGGGTCTGGGGCACTCATGATCCTTACGCTGGTTTACTGGTTGTCCTTCCATGGGCCACTTTTGGTAGTCCAGCATACTGGGGACACCCCACCCAACCTGCCATTCTGAAATTCTGATCCATTGTTCAGCCATCACAATTTCACATCTGAACACATTCATTTTTTGTTCCTTGCCCCATATACCCCCTTACCCCATCAGGGGTCATTGTAACTAGATCACCAGTGACATCATTTCACCTGTCATGGGGTCATCTTCTTGCTGATGTGGATATAACGCATGGAATAGGCAAAGGTGAATCACGCTGGTGCGTGCGAAGTGCTGTGCGGCTTTGCCATGCATTTGCAAACTTATTTTTTTAATGGAACAGAAGATAAATATTTTTCCAGCTGACATGGCTGAATGCCGAGATGCTTTTCCATTTGTATGCGGTAAATGGCCCCTCCCACTGCGCACCTTTCCCTGTGATAAACTGATTGAGTGCTCACCATTTTGTCTGTTTACTGAGGTGAATGAACATGATTTGTCAAGCTGGAATTGCTGTCTGTCCGTGTGCACAACCGTAGCCATGTGTGGCTTCATTGCACAATGACACCTCCTATGAAATGGGATGGATGGGAGTCATGCTCCGCGACCCTCCTCTCTTTAACCTACCAAGACAGAATATGTGACATTTCGCACGCACGGTCGGCTGCCTCAACCACCTGTCCATTATTCTCCGGTCTGTCTAATGAACGGGACTGCGGTCTCTTGTAGGACTTTAATTAAATGTGACATGTTATTATAACCATGTGACACTCTAATGTGGCCTTTCTATATTCGCCATTTGACAGTTTAATGTCAACACGGCTCCCAGAACGTTGTCAGGATTTCATTATGGTTGTCTGGCCTCATGGGGGAGGTTGGTGGCTGATTTGGATTCCTGGGTGTGGATTGCATTTTTGGGGACCCTCAGTAAACCAAAGACAATGATTATAAAATAATGATAATGGAAAAACCTAAAAAGAAAAAATAAACCTAAAAATCTTAAAGCATATGTAAATCTAACAAGGAAAGATGTAATATATCACAATTCCTGTCCTGGATGCATTAGAATTTGAGGCTTATTTTTCTTACCTGCTCTTCCTGTCCATGGGTGACAACACTCAACATTTTGTGCTAGGAAGACTTTCCCTTTTCTTCATTTTTATAATTAGGAGGTTTTCTGTAGTCCATATTTGGAACCGGGCTGATAACACTACTTTGCATTACAGTGCTGCAGAGATCGAGTTGTCAGCTCACTACAGGAAGCTGGGAGATCTTTGGATTTTTTGGCAGATTAATTTATAGGAAAACAAACAAGCTACATTGGCACAAATAAGAAAATGTGTTTGTCCCTTAAACTTCACCAGATGATACTGTAAGTAACACCTTCATGCCAAAATGTGGGGAAATTGCCAAGTTAGGTCGGGTGTGAATAAATTGAGGTGGGTGTGGATAAGTTGAGTTGGGTGTGAATAAGTTGGGGTGGGTGTGAATAGGTTGGTCTGGGTGTGAATAAGTTGAGGTGGGTGTGAAAACATTGGGGTGGGTGTGGATAATTTAAGGTAGATGTGGTAAAATGGAATGGGTGTTAATATGTTGAGTGTGAATAAGTTTGGGTGGGTGTGGAAAAGATGAGTTGGGTGTGAAGAAAATTGAGTTTGGTGTGAATAAGTTGGGATGGATGTGGAAAAGTTGGGGTGGGTGTGAAAAAGTTGAAGTGGGTGTGGAAAAGTTGGGGTGGGTGTGAATAAGTTGAGTTGGTAGTGGATAAGTTGAGTTGGTTGTGAATAAGTTGAGTTGGTAGTGGATAATTTGAGTTGGTTGTGAATAAGTTGAGGTGGGTGTGCCCAGTAGGGTAAGTGTCTTTTAACCTTAATTTATTAGCTTGTAGCTTACGTTAGACACTGAATGGGAATGGTAGAGTGGGGTCGTTAAGTTTGGCACTGGGAAGGGGTGGTAGTGTTAGGTAGGTAGGTAGGGGTTAAGGACAGACATTAGGGAAGGTGGGTGAACGGCTGGGGTTGATCAATAGCAATTAGTGTATTACTTGTGCCATTGTCTGTTGGTGCACATCTGCTTCATCATTGCTTGAGCACTTGCATGGCATGGCATGGAATCAGCATCTGCACATGTGACAACTGGCTAAGGGGGCCATACAACAACGTCAGTGCCAGTGTGAATTAGCCCATAGAGACTGATTTTGAACACTAAGGCCTTAATTCCACTCCTAGCTCAGCTTCTTCATGCAGCATGACCTAGCACCATAACTCTGTAGCCTTTCACAGCTCCACCACCCCTCCCGGTGCAGGACATATTTACAGACTATTTTAGGAGTTACCAGCCCAGAGCCCGAGACTTCCCAGCTATGTCAATCCTGGCATCAGGCCTGCACATGTTCAGGTAAGAAGTGAAACCTATCCCCCAGTCTTCTAACATTAACCCCACATAGGTAGATTTAAGGCTCCATGCTGGTTTTAGATCTGAAGGCATTTTGGAGCTTTTTTGGTCTTTTTGGAATCTCCCAAAGTAGATGGTTTTACTAGGAGATTTAATTTACAGATTGTGGTGAATGTGTTCAAATCGGAACCCCGCCATATGTCTTATAAAGTAAACCAAGAAAACTGTCAACTATTACAAATATGGGAAAGGTTGCTGATGGACCAGAATTACACAAAAAACATTCACAGCACTTTGGTGGAATACAAGGTTATGATGCAGTAATTATTCAGAGCAACAAACCTACACCCACAAAATATAGAAGCATCACCCTGAACGATGGTTTCCATAAATGCCCTCAGGGGTTGGTTATATCGGCTGCAGGTGAGAGTAGGGTGAGCCAGTGGTAGCATTCCTCCTTCTCGCATTGTTTAATATAAGCCCCAGTTAGCGTATTTTATAAGGAGCAAGTCTGGGGCTCTTAGAATGCACAAAGAATGAATTTTCATTGGGAAGAAGCATGCCCAAGTACACTTAGGCCAGTTTTTTTTCTCTGCTGTAACGAAAGGTCCTCTTTAATGTCAGAATACTGGTAACAGTTCTTTGTCTCCATTACATACCTGGTAGCTCGTGTAGCTCATTGAGACTCGCTGGTTTTGCAATCATTTTCATATTCCTGAGAATGGTTTTCCAGTGGGTAACGACACTGAGATTTTGATTAAATAGATCAGGAAGATATAATCACCCCTTGTGTTTTCTTAAACTTAATTATATCTCTGCCGGAGGGAAAATCTAAAGCAAAAGAAAAAAAAAAAAGAAAGTTTAATGGAAACTAAAAACTGGCAGCCAGAGAAGGCTGGTACCAGGGCCGGGGTATAATTCTCTAATCGCTGCGATCTTCATAATTAAGTAAAGGTGATGAGCGAAGCGTTAATTCACGCGCAGCGCCGCACACGTGCTAATTAACACAGGGAAATACTAATTACTTTTCATGAATACAACACATTAAAAAGTAACGACAGAAATGTTTTCCTTTCTTAATAATGGCACAACAAGCAGTGACTTTTTCAGCAGGCGCTTAGGGGGGATTGAGAATTTTAACAATGGACCAGCCAGTTCCATAGAGAGTTCAACAAACCTCGACCAGGGCAAAAAGCATGGAAGTGTTGGGCGCTGTGTTGTCTGGCCCTGGGATGGGGGGGGGGGGGGGGAGTGCGGTCTCATATCCCCTTAAGTACAAAAACCAATGTGGGAAGTTTCTCAAGTCTTTAATTTGGATTTTCTTGTTTGTGGATTCTTAGACAAAAGTTCATGCTTGGTGTCATTCAAAAAAAAATCACATTTAAAGGGACACTACAAAAAAACTTTAAAGCACTGCAATGAAAAGTCTTTTGTTAGGCAGTAAGGATAGAAAAAGTAACTTTGGCAAATTGTATTTTGTTGCAAGTTGCTGATTTTAGTTGGTCTTTGAATCAGTGAGTTGGTCTTTGAATCAGTGGATAGATAGGTGGCATTGGACTGACCTTTTTTGGTAGAGAAAGGTGATACTTAGCTGACTGGTGGAACTGTAGGGCAGCAGAAGGAGTTTCAGGGGATATTATGGAGATGAAGAGAATTGGTTTATGGGGAGTGTTTATGGGGAGTCAGTGGGAAGATAGTTGGCATTAGGTGAATTTCCAAAACCTCCACCACAGCCTCCTGTTAGATTCTTAGTCATATATGGAATGTGCTTCATATTTGTCAAAGCCCTATAGGTCCCTATAGGTGGACTTACTGGTCAAAAACTAAATTATGTAGGGATTCATCTTAGGTAGAGAGTTCCCTATCATATATATTTAAGTTCAAGTGAAATGGGGTTGTTCATGACTGTATATGTGGTTATTGTGTCTCCGGTGGGTTTACCCACCCTCCCTCCATCAGGAGCTTTCATGCTGCCATGGGGTGGTTGGTTATTGACAAGCTCTTGGGAAGCATGGGGAAAGAAGGTGGTTATTTGTTGGAAATGGGGGACTGTATACAAGGGGTTGTAATTGTCATGGCGGCTTTGTATGGCCGGTAAGGCCGCAGTTGCCAAAAAGACATCAGAAAAGAGTGATGTGTGTTCAAGTGCTTAATTTAATTACAGGTAAGTGTAAATTTACAAGGCTAAAGAGCCGTAAGGATTTGTCCCCAAGGCAGTGCTGGAGTGCCGCTGGGGGCTGGATAATTAAAAGGTGGTCTCTGTAGGGATAGGTAGTTTTGTCAAAGTGCCTTCATGAACCTTGGTCCTGGAGCCCATGTATATCTGTTAACATTATCAGAATGTTTTATTTGTTAATATATTTTCATTGATGTATTAATAAAAAAACCACGGTGCCCATTTTTTACCAATATGTGTAGCTGTGGTTATTTTGGGTGGTAAAGGTCACAGGAGCAGTATAGGGTTGCTAATGTTTAAATGAGAGAGGCCTCATCTGTTCTCTCCTACCCAAGGGCCTCCACAGGACCCTAAATTTTGTATTGTATTTTATTGCTTTTTCTTATTTATTTGGTGGGTAATAATGGGTCTTTATAATCCAACTAGTATCATGTGTTGGTATTTCTGTTAACGGATTGGTGGTGGAGTGAGGGTCTTGCATTCCAAGAGGCAGGTCATCTTTATTACCCTAGTCATGCCTGTGAAAGGTCAATGTTTGTCATTTTTGGCACACATCCCTATGCCGGATAGGTGAAAGGAGCTTCAAACCTCAGCAGATATTTAAAACCCATTGGACGCTTAAAATCATTAAAAGTACTTTGAATTAACTTTCCACATTGACTCCAATTCATTTTGCCAATATGGTGTAATGTTTATGAAATCTTTAGTAAATGTTTGCCAAAATGTCAGGGAATGTAGAACTCCCATTTTTGCAAATCTGTATTAGACATTTTGAAGTGATTTGAAACAAAGCAGTGACGGGGTTACGGCCCATTAACATAACACTTGTTTTGGGACTAGTGGGGTGCTTTCACCTGGTTCAGCCAAAGAAATTCCTGTCGTCTGACATCACCTTAGGGCCCTTTGATGAGAATTGCAATGCAACAGACATGTGACAATGCAGCTGTCCAAAGTAATAAAACCATGAAATGTCAGGAAGCCTCATCAACATACACCAGCTCATCGGGACCAGAGTCTACGCCCCCCCCCATGTGTATCTTGGATCGCTTTAATCGCCTTCCTTCTCTACAAACTTTTTTATTCCTCTTTAATAAAAACTCAGTGACAAAAATCAGCTCTTTATAAATAGCGGACACCTTCTAAAACTTTAATGAGTGAATATTCACACTGGAGACTTCTCTGTTAGGTTCAGTCAAACAGTTTGTGCGGCGTCTTAATTAAATCGTATTTGAACAAAATTATCATACTTGGTATTGCTCTAAATCAACCCAACAATTGTTCATTATTAACCGGAGCTCTGAAGAGGATGTTCTAATGAGTTGTAAGTTCATTAATAGAGGTGGGGAGAGAATGGTTTCCCCAGAATAGCAAGGAGCAAAGATGATACAGAGATGGACTTGTCAAACTTTTTTCAAACTGTTTCAGACAGCAAAGCCAGGTCGGTGACCCTACTTTTCCTATTGCAAGAAAGCAGAATGGTTTGTTCACTTTGTTCACTTTATTGTGCCCAGCCTGTGATTAGACAGAAAACCAGACATTGCAGAATGATAATGTCATCCCTCTGCTCTCTCGTCATGTCACCATGTCCCTTGTCATAGGTAGAGCTATACACCTGATTGAATTTTATGTCTGATTCTCTTTATCAGTCTGATTGCTGCTGTACAGCAGTTTACAAAAGATGATACATCAAGGTCTGGCTAAATGCACAAGTTCATTAAATGGGCTGTTCTGTTAAAAATGCAGTGTGTCGCTGTGAACTGAATTCATCAGACTTGGGGCAAGTTGCATTGGTACAGCAATGGGCAATGCAATCCAATGTTGAGGATGTGAACAAACCCTGAATGCATTTAAAAGTACCGTGGAAGATTTGCTTCAAATGCACCCACTTTACAAAGTTAGTGGTCCCGCAGACCTAAACATTGAGAGACCTCCCGGGACCCCCCAGCATACAGACCTCACACAGCCTTTGCACCTGAGCTACCTGGCCTCAGTGTCGACAGGTGCTTTGCTATCAATGGCCAGGTGCTTCCTAGCAGTCCTTATTTTCTGGCCTGGAAAAAGAGAGTGCCTTGCCTATCCATTCCTTCCAGGACACTCTGGGCCTGGATCCCAAATAAAATGCCACAAATCTGCAGCACAATTACTTACCTGAGCTCTGTAATCCCTTTTCCTAATACCCCCATAATTTGGCACCATATGTTTCTGTTAGTTACAATACATTTCAGACCCTTTCTACCCACGCAAGGATTTTTTTACACATGATAATGCACTTTACAATACACAAAAATTTGCAACTCATTTGCCCATTGTTTTGATTTGGTCCTTCAGTGAGGTCCAAAAAAACACACTGATCCATTTTTGGCCAACACTACATATTTGTGTTGGGGTGTTACTAAAGAAAATAGATGGAACGGCATTCTGGTTCCCAACAAATGTTAATGTACATAGAAAACCTGGATCAACGAGCGAGGTAAAACATACAAATAGATAAAACCATGAATCCAACCCTGGTGACTTTATACCATTGCACAGAGTCCTGTAGACACAACGAGAAAAGAGATGGAAGTCCTCTCACCATTGTCACCTGAACAGGTGTGTTCCTTGGATTTCACTTGCATTCCATTGCATTGACAATGATCCCAATGATGACACAGGGAGCACTGACACCCTTAAAGGATCGATAACCCTTCTCCCCAGCCAGAGTTTTTTCTTTAAGTGCACTTTTTTCACTGTCTTCTGTTTCATTGTAACTAAAACAATAGCAGAGGGTCTTATGTGTAAGTCGTCTCCATTAAGCAGCGTTTATCCCATGACCTGTTTCACCAAAAATCCAACAAGGCCACAACGGCCCTTAAAAACACTATTATCTCTCTATTACTCGGCATGAGATGGAGACTTGGGGGAGGTCTACTAATCCAAAACTGAGCAGACTATATCTAAGATTACACGTTTAATGTTCCTGCTCTACGCAGCTACACGATGGTTTGGCTCTCGGCTCAGAAACAGTAATTTTTTGAGCGAGTGACGGGCTTACAGGGATTTTATTCTAACTAATACTGAATCTCAGGCCTCTGCCGCCTGCCAAAACATACACTCAGAGATGTTGGGCCTTGGAAAATAATCATGGCATGGCACCGGCTACTCAACTGAAATGTTATATTTTTATTTTCTGCATGAAAGTCATCTCCTCTAAATTGTTGTTTTATGTCGACATTGGCATATATTTGTAGGGCATCACTTGAGAAAGGATTACTGTTTAATATGATATGCCCTTCCTCCCTCGCTCATTAAATCAAGATTTCATTTAAATCCCAGCACCTCTAAGCTGGCCAGCTACCCAGAATTCCTAAAACACTTTTAAATGTTGGATAGTTTATTTTTTTCAGATTTTTTACTATCGTATGCAAAAAGGGGGGCTGAGAACAATACTGGTGTACCGAGCCTGAAAGCAATACTCCAAACCCAACACTAAGCTCCTTAGACGTCCCCGCCAGCGCACAGAAGATTAGGCTTGCAATTTTTGAAGGTTTGGCAAAATAACGTCCATGATTAAGAATTTTTCTTATGCTCTGAAACAATTCTTTCTTTAAGTTTGACAAAAATAAATAAATAAATTCAGCATTATCTTATAAGTGCTTAACGAAAAACACATTCTTTCATTATATGTTCGCAAGAGAGATTAGAAGTTTTCCAAAAAATACGGAAGTTGGAAATTATTGGCGGGATTAGGTCACCGTGCTACAAACCATTGTTTAGTTAAAAGGCAAAAAGAAGTCAAAATCAGATTGCAGATTTTTGCTTGAGCTGGAAATGAACTATAAGTGGGGGAGAAATGATTATTTTGAGTAGCTCAACATGTGTACAGGACATTTAACAAGAAGGCCATTGAGTCACATAGGAATATTTCCCCAGGTGCCCGTGTCCTCGGCTGACCCTGTCCACTTTAGCCAAGCTGAACAAGAAATTGATTTTCACAGAGATGCTTATGGAAGAGACTTTTCATGGAAATACAATGGGCACAGCCTAGGTGTGAAATCTTTGAATAAAGACCTTGATTCTATCTGGGTCCCTCTTCCTTTAAGTCCACATATGATTATAGAATTAGGCAAGACAAATCTTAAAAATAAATAGGCAAATATGGGAGCCCCAAATGCATGGTATTCGAGCTGCACCATCACTTGCACCTTCTCCAGGGCTGCATCCTTCTCTACGGGGCCCTAAAAATGCGGGCAATTGCCAGTTTACTTGACTTTAAAGCTGGCTCTACCCCCTCCCCCTGGGAATCACTCCAACATTACATCAATTCCAACATTCCAACACTGCAGTTTTACCAGTCATGGTATTAATTACAGGAAATTATACAAGAGTGACATCAGTAGTGGTCCATCAGCTCTGTCCTTTAAGTTGTAAGAAAGCAATCCAATGTCAGTTTTGGTGAACACCACCTTATTTTAGACAAAACATCTTTTCCAAAAGTTTCTCTTTGAGTAAATGAAATACCAGTGATTAGGAATCATTCTCTGCCACCTTTGTCCAATAGAATTTTGCATACAGTTCTCCATCGTTGGGGTTGGTTTGCTAACACAATGTTGGCTGTTCACATAGCAAAGTGAATTATCCTCTTTCAACATATACGTCACTTAGCTTAGTAAATGGGATGACATTTTGCTGATGTCCTCCAACTAACCATGTTCCAAATCCAAAAATGTTCCAAAAATGTTTTTACTTTTTAGAAAACCAAACAGACCTGAGGAAATAATATCTTTCTACACCATAGTGCTCAGCCTAAATAACCTTCTTGCATCCTAGTTTTTGAATATTGATATTTTTTTGATTTATTTCAGTAAATTGTTTTTTATTTTCCAACACTGATTTTATACACATACATGGCATTTATGCAAATTTGCCATTTGGCTTCATCCTTTAAAATTCAACGTGTTTACAATGACTGTCATTCATTCTGAAAAATTATTTTTTTTGCATTTCAGATGATTTTTCCCATTCTGAAATATCTCATAATTTTCATTATTTCCTGGAGGGTGGAGATAAATAATTCTTAATGGAATGTTCCTTCTTAGCCCAGGGAATGTGTCAGAGATATGAAGACTCTCGTTCATTGTCAGACAATTAGTTTGTACGTCTTCTACATTGATGGAGAAAAGGTTTTCAGATGGGAGTCCCCTGCAGGGAATGAATTCTCGGGGGGCCTCAGGACAATCATTCTTGAGCTGATGTGATCATCATGAATGCTGAGTATTTGTTAACAAATCTGCCTTATTATTAGCAATTATTCATCCTGAAAAATAAAGCATGTTTCCCCGCTTGCTATGTGATTTACTCTAGGCACGTTTTATGGCTTCAATGCATCGTTAATGGGAAGATGATGAAAACCGTAGCATATATGCAAGGAATTAGCAAGGCAAGAAGGCCAATATTTCAGCTCCATTTGTGTGAATTCCTTGTGTTGTCATTAAGTATTCACAGTTGTGAGGTATTTTGGAGAACTGAGCTGAGGAGCAAATTCAGTCTTTAAAAAAATCTCAGAATTATGAGAAATATACTCCCAAATTTAGGCTGAACTCTTCTATTGCCCAGCATGAGACCAGAATGCCCTTTTCATTGCACCAGTCTTGTCCAGCACTGTGCTCAGGAAACTTTCTGTCCTGCTGCTGCTCGCTTCCTGTAAACTTGGGGTGTTTTGAACACACCCCCGAGGTACGTCAACACTCTACCATAGAGAAGTGAACCCCACTAGCCATGTCACAATGGAGAAGAAACTTGGAGGCGTATACTAAAATATAATTTAAAGGAAATATGCAGAGACAGAGATGGGGGATCACTTGGTGACTAAGCTTTGATTACCTCAAATTAGGACTAAGCTAGTAATCAACTTCCAAATTTTATCTGAACCCCGGAAAGAAGGACACAGGATATGTAGGAAACGGACAATGCTTGCTAAATCTCTGATTATGTGGGCCATTACATATTAAAGCATACGAATGATCCATTATCAACCCACCCATTGTGTTTTTCTTATATTTAATTTTAATGATATCAATAGAAATAATCTAAAGCATGGTGATCCTCAGGGGCAGGAAGGCTCCTGACACCACCATATGAGTGTTCCCTGGTGGTATCGGATGGAACAAGAAAGGGGTAGTTCCTTGATGAAGACCAACCGAAAACGCTGACGGATGTTTGCATTGATCCCCCCCCCCCATTGTATATATTATAAAATAATAATGAGGGGATGAACACAGTGGGGAGTGGCTGCTTGTTGTGTGCAGTTGGCAAAGTAAATGTTGGATTGCCTTTGGTCGGATCTGAACATTGGCTTCTGTTTGGTCTAACATTGCTTGAAACAAAAAGAGGAACAGGAACACCATATGGACCTCAATCCGCACACTGAACTCTGCCATGCCATGCAAGCTCCTTTCTTTGCTAAATCCTAAAATGACCCCGATTGTTTAAAGGAGTTAACCTTTTAAAAATTGGATAGAACCATAAGCCATACTCATGGTGACCTCCAGAGGTTACAGAACGCCTTTTCATTAAGAAGAGGACATGTTTGCTGGAATGGCTGTGTAGAGCTGGGCCAGGTCACCAGGTAGGTGGTAGGAATAATAAAGGACAATTATACTAAAAGCAGAGTTGTTCTTTAAAGTTATTTCTAAAAAGTACAGTTTCCTAGGACAGTCCTTCCCACCTAACACAAAACAAACTCATCTCCCACAGTAGTTCTTGGCATGCAGTTTTCAAACTTTTGCCAAGCTTTCACAACTTTTACATACACAGCAAAGAAAATGACTAAATGATTCTCCTTAACCTCAATCTCAACTACACATTCTCCCGAAAAATACTTCTTCTGGGATTTGAATGGCGATAATTACACAAATCGCTAAACTTGAGAAATGAATCTTAGCTACAGCTGCTTCGAGTCGCGAAATATTAGAGCATATTTGTTTATTCAAGTCCGCGGAGGATCTATTATGTCTCCCTTTAATGCCAGATTAGCTGGAATGTTCCCGATTTAAACAAAAACGCTAATCTCGCTGGCGAATGACTTCACGGTGCTGACCGCAGACGAATCAAAAAAAAAAAAAAATCACAGAGAGGAAGATTGTATATAGTCATCGCTGTTAACTGCATAATGACAGAAAATTTGCTGCTGAGTATGTGCGCAGCAATTGAGTCATTGTCAATTATGTCAATCGGAGACGGGGGAAGCAATGGAAAGGCGATGTGTGGATTTGCAAATGCATTTTGATGGCCATTTTTCTGCCTGCTGTCTGTCTCGAGACTCGGAGGACATTTGTTAAGCGGCTGGATGCGTCTTTGCACAAAGTGGCTCTCGACAAAATATGTTTACTTGTTGTTCCTTAGACGGTGACCTTGGCTTTACGCAGCAATCGTGTCCTGAACAAATTGCAGCCTTGGGAGAATCATCGGCTCGGCTCTGACAAGAAAAAATAGAATCAGCATTGTTTTCAAAGCGAGCATCACAAGAATGATCTGCCTTGACCAATTTAATTTGTGCCATAAATTCCAGCAAGCCGTCTGTACGCATAATACTGCAATTAATCTCATGATCTTTCAAATGTTACTTTAAACTAAAGAGAGAAACAATGGCGTAGGTTCACTGGAAACAAAGTTTTCTTTATTTTAGGACCTTAAGATAATTTTCATTCTTTTGGAGGAAATCTAATACATATACTCCATGCATGCAGCATGAATTTTATATACCAGAGAGTCTTAACCCAGTCACATAGCTGTCTGCACAAAGGAGCTTGCACTCTAATGCCTTACTTGTTTAGAAAGGGGTATGTGAAAAGGCCAACAAACCAACAGAATTGGTTACAGGTTATGTTACCCTGAGTTTAAAAATACTGAAGCCATGGCAGATCACAGCGGAGGACATTAAAAACCTCTCTAGGAAAATTTTGGCGAGGCAGATTTTGTCTTCTTTCTTTGGGTCATTAGGAATTGGCCAAGTCCAGTTTTAAAGTGGTGGGGGTTTGAGATGAATATGCAAAGGAATCCCATGAAGTTTAGGGACAGCACTCGGCTCACCTTTCACAGTAATCTTTACTTGGGGATTTATCAGCACCGACCCTCAGGAGACTCTGTGTGTGCTGAGATCAGAATGTAGAGAATCAGAAGACACCATGGAGCACTTTCTGCTCCAATGCTCCTTCAATGTAGGAGTTTACAAAAGAGTGGGTATTCCCTGGTCAGTCACATGAGATATGTAGAGGGGGTATATGGAGCATTCCAAACTCATTGGGATGTTGATTGTGATACTTTTTATAGGTAATGTAGTTGTTGAATATTACACTGGGAATACATAGTGTCAGGTATGCATATGTGGAAAGATCCTTCCTGTGGCTGGGGTGGTGAATGATATTCTGCACACTTTGTGGAAAATTTGGGGTCTGGAGAGGGATAGGATGTTGAAGGAGGCCTGGATGAGGGCATGGAGGAACAGTAGGTCTTCCTTTGGGGTCCTTCCCAAAGGGTGACGTACATGGGAAGGGTTTGTTTTTCATAGCTATCACCTTGAGACAACATCCTTTTCACCACTCCCAGATTTAACCCTACAGAATGTATTAATTCCTGAACTAAGAGTCCTTGCTACTTAGGAATTCTTCTCTAAATAATGCACTTCCTCCCATCAGACATTTATAATATTCACTTTCCACCATAGTACTGACCATTAACTTTTAAACCAATGATTCAATTTCCAAAGTCTCTACCTCCCCTGAGGAAGCCAAAAGACGACACGCGTCGGGTACAGAGGTAACTGTGCTTAACCTGTTTAATGTTGACACGCTTTATTGTTGAGCCTAACTTTGTCTAATGCTACTGCTGTTTGTCTAATACACAAAAAAAGTAATATTGTTTTGCCACTAAAGCCTTTTTCCGTCTATCTTTTCTAAACTTGCTTAGTATATGTTAGGAGTGTATGCAAAAACATATTTGATTTTGTTGTTCGACAATAAAATACTTATATTTGACTTTTTTTCTATTTGTGTATATATTGTAAATATTGTATACATTATGTTTTTTAGTGTGATTGATCTTTTAATAAAGCAACACTTACACTCACTCAAATAGAGGGAGCATTCGAGACATTCCGGATTTTAAACTTGGCAGCACAAAGAGTGGAGTAAGGCTTCTGATTTCTTTTTCCTTTATCCTCCATTACCTGTTCTGTAAAAGGCCTTACTACTGCTCAAACCTTCATATAGCAAACTATCTGGTCTTCTGAGAACATTTGAATCTAATGAATATAATACCCAATGCCCATCCTTTGTAGCCCAAGCTACCAGAACCAGGGGCCACAGTACTTCCCAAAGTTCTCTTCCAATAAGGCTTCCAAATCCAGTTGCACTTGGAGGACATAAAACTCAATAAGGAAACAAAGTGGACATTCTGACATTAAAATAATACCTTCCAGGACAATATTAGCAGATCACTGATTCAATTTACTTGTTACCTGAATTTGCTTCTCAAATGTGTCATAACATCACTTATATAATACAAATGACTAAACAAACACTTCTGGTTTGACGTGTGGGCTTGCTAGTTCGTCAGTAAACCATTCAGGCGGCAAGTGAATCTGTCCAATGGCTGCGCTCTTCCTTAATTAAAAGTGCATTCAGCTGCAGCTGGAATAAAAGTGACGACTATCAAACATTCCAATTTTTTTGCAGAAGAGAAATGCTAATAAAATAAAATCAGCATAACGCCATGACAAAAACAACACAAAAAAATCATGCAGCTGCCTGCTAATTAATTACCAATTATCTTTAACCGAATCGCTGCACATAATTCGATATTTGCAGTAAATGTTGTGTGTCAGGTTACATTTCTAGAATTATAAAAGTAAAAAGATGAAAATTTAATTTAATCATACCCTTGTTAAAAATATAAAGAAAGTGTTGAGAAAGGGAAAGTGTCATGTTGTAGAATTGTGTTACACAGGCTGTTATCTGTTTTAGGCAAACAATGTGAAGCTGAAGACCTGAAACGGATATGAAATGCTTCATTTGTTCATTTTTGGGTTCTCCGCGGCTCCAGGTTCACAGTGAATCTCTTGAACCCATTGGCTTTGTGACTCACAAACTTTTAGGGTGGAGAAGTTGTCAGATTTACTACCAGAAACAAAGAACAGCCAAAAATGTAAAACTTTCCACTGGACAGATGAGCACAAGAGCCGATCGTTTGAATGAATGAATGGCCCAGAATTGATGATGCCATTACAACATCCAAATTGTCAATGTGTGTTGGGTCTGATAGGGGGAGATGGCAATTCTTTAAAAAGAGAGATCCAGTTTTTTTTTTAATTATGACCTCAGTACCCCTCATGTGCCCCATGGCAGTGCCTAGCAGCCTGTCCACTTTTTTGGAAAATGTACTTATTAAGAGTGATCTAGCTACAGATGTATAAGCCCCAATGCAAATTTTTGACAAACCTCCTCATTTGGAACAAATTCAACCAGTCCCCGTGCTTCGAGCCTTGATTCTCCAATTTAGAAAGTGGCTCTTCTGGTAAGTAGTAGTGTTGGTGTTCGAATTCGGGTTGTCCTTATATTTGACTGAATATAGCTGTTTGAATTCGGATAGACCCGACACGAAAAACACGGTATTCAACGGTAAAAGATTGCGAAAATTTTTTTTAAAAATGTGTTTAAAAAAAAAATTAAAATTAATTTTAAAGTAATTTATTGAATGTTTGTGTTTTTTTGACTAACTTCTTTTTTACAGGTTTTCCCACAATGACAATATGATCCCCTCGGCTGTGCAGCCGTGGGAATCCTCCTGTCATTGCGGGATCTCCAGGCACTATGGAGATCCCTATTCATCACCTGTAGTACCCTGTGTTCTTGGATAGAGAAACTCTATCCAAGAACCTATAGTACAGCGCTGCAACAGCAATTTGCTTTTGCTGCGCTGTGCTACTACTATGTGTTCTTAGAGTTTCCTTATCCAAGAACACTGGTCACTACAGGTGATGGATGGGGACAAGTCCCCATTCATCACCTATAGTTCTTGGATAAGGAAACTCTATCTAAGAACACATAGTAGTAGTAGCACAGCGCAGCAACAGCAAATTGCTGTTGCAGCGCTGTACTATAGGTTCTTGGATAGAGAAACTCTATCCATGAACACATACAACTAGTAAAGGGCTGCAAGACCAATCTGATTGCTCTTGCAGCCCTTAAAAGACCCTAAAAAAACCTGGAATTCTCGCACCATTGACTTGAATGGTGTTCGAATTCGGCATTTGATCACTCCGACAATTTCTTACTATTTGATCAAATAGCTGTCGAATCGAATAGTGAGATATTCGACCAACACTAGTAAGTAGTAGAGCAGGCTGCATAAGAGATAAGGGGCATAGACATGTTGGAGAACAAGGCAGGGCCCATGTAGGTAGACAGTGTCCCCTTATAGCCCTATAAGTTTTAAGGTCCTGCATTGACCTGCCTGTAAAAAAACCAGTGGCCAAATAACATGTGTCCTAGAACCAGATCACCATGCTTCTGGTTGCATTAAGTTCCTGAACTGCTTGTGGGACCTTTTTTGTCATCTGACCTTCTATTGCATGCCATTTGGACCAACCCTTGCATTGCCTCCCTACTATGAGTTTTCTCTCTCTCTTCCTGCATTTCCCACATGGATAACTGATACCAGTGCCTGACCTTTGGTTCTGTCCGTTGAACTTCCTGCATTCCCTGTGATTTGTCCTGTGCTGCCGTAGTGGGCTGCAACAATACTGGAATTCTGAGGCTAAGCAGGGGCCAAACTATGTGTAAGTTTGAGGTATTAGATGAGGGTATTGACCACTGAACATTCACCTCCAATTGAGCAGAACCTCGCTAGTGTATATCTGGGCAAAGGTAAAAGATATATTTAGCACATCATTGCAATACACACACATGTTTTCCTATGTTTGGTTGGTTTAAAAAATTATCTGCTGACCTGCAAGAATATCTGTGATCTCTTAACTTCCTGCAGTTAGCTGACAACATGGCCTCTGGCCCACTGTAATCTCTAGCAGTGTTGTCAGCACTGCCTGCTGGACTGAAGATCTCTGCCTATCCCTCACTGTCTCTTACCATAGGCAAATATTGATTACTATCCCAGAAAAATGCTGTTACCCTGACTCCTGAGAATCTGTCCATACACTGTATAGGGAAATTGCTATTGGGAGAAGCATGTCTTGGTGCTTCTCAAGGTTAGTAGGAAGTAACCCTCCTTTAGCTGCTCCTCTAAGAACTTTAGGGGCCATTTTGGACTCGGCTTGACCATAGGCTCAGCAGCTCCTATTTAAGTGAACAAGAGCAGGCGATAACCATTTTTTGCACAGTTATAGCTGTGGCAGATCAAGGCATGGTTCTCAATAGCAGCAAGTTGCTTTTGGCCGTGCGGTTGCTGATTCATTTTGCACCATGGCTGCGCACAAATGTGCAAATTGTCCTTCCAGGCTGCGCGGCAGCAGTCATGCTCCCGGGGATGGAAAACCACACAGCTCTACGCCGCAGGTCTGAAAAGGCCCTAAAAGCCTGGAGAAGAAAATAAAATAATAATAATGGTTCTTTTTACAGAAAAAGGAAAATAATGCTGAAACAACATAATCTTGAAGTTTTTGATAAAATTGAGTAATTCCTGATTTATATTGTAATGCATGGGAAGCACCAAGGTAAAGGGATGATAGGTCCCCTTTACAGATGTACATGATCGGCTGATGTTTGATGTTTGGAAAAGATACTTGTCCAAAAAGTTTTTTCCCCGGAGTATGTTAGGGTTCCATTTTTCACACAATTGCTATGGCTAGGGAGTCTTGCTAGTCAATAAAAACATCCCGTGCCAGTGTTCCTCTTCTAATGGTAACTAGGAGTGAACCTGGGAACCACTAACGAAGAGCTGAATGGGGCAGGCAACACGATTTGGCACAGCATTAATAAAATGTAAGATAAAATAAAATTCTTGTTTCCATATCTAAAGGAAGCATGTCACTTACATGCCAATGGCCAGCTATGTCAATAGGTTGCCCAGGTATTGGGTTTTGCATTCAGATATAAGAGCAATTCCAGATCTATGCTATGCTAAGAGGAACCTCAGGGGACCTCCAGACAGCACTGGTAGAAAAAAAATAAAAAGTAAAAAGTATGTGCTGACAGCTTATACTTTTAGTTACCTACAGAAGCTCTGAGTAATTTTGTTTCTCCCATGTGATTTCTTTAAGCTGACAGTTTGCTCAAAAAGTCACTAAAACATACATAAAAATGTGGCATCTAAATAAAAATATCAAATTTTGTTTCATAGACAAGTGTTCCCCCACCAATGCGTACATGCTTCTCCGCCAGTATTATCTTAATAGTAGTAGTATATATGTATGTATTATGTATGTAGTAGTATGTATAATAATGTTGTGTTGCTGTGCACTGCTCTGTTCAGACTACAAATCCTACTACACCCAATGTGCCACCCTACAGTACAGCGCATGTGTGCCCAGTAAAAAACATCTGCATTGGCTCCTCATTTGCATAACTTATAAGTGGCTCTGCATGGGTGGGACCTTCATTGATTCAGGTTGGCTTTTAATGTGAATTATTTGCTGGCTATGGTGTAGGCACATCATTTGAATTTATAGAACATGTGGAGAAGAGTTGCTTGATTCCATCTCTAAAAATCATATTAGATGATGGCTAACATCAAACAGCAAGTGACCCGATTTGTGATTTTTTATTTTAAGATAATCGGAGGATTGCAAAAAAATGTAGGATGCAGCAACACTTTATTGAGAAGATGAAAATCCCCCCACTTACTAGATTGTAAATTCTTCAGGGCAGGGTTCTCTCCTCCTATATTACTGTCTGTATTAGTCTGTCATTTGCAACCCCTAGTTAACGTACAGCGCTGCGTAACATGTTGGCCTATATAAATCCTTTTTATTATTAATAATAATATTATTAAAAATGAATAACATTCAGGATCATTTTAATAAGATATATATATATATATATATATATATATATATATATTGAATTGAAATGTACGAGAAAGCCTTTGTGTCTTTCTAAAGTAATCAATAATAGAATTGTATTTCAAAGGTCAACTCATGATTTTGTTTTATATAGAGGAGGTAAGAGAATCCTGTCCCAGTGCTATCCCTAATTCCATGCCCTTGTATGTCATAAAGTGGGAAATCTCCCCAGTGGGGCAAAAGGCAAGGATAACAACCTTGGTAAAAACTGCATCTCATTTTATAGATAGATAAAACTAAATTGCTTGGTGTTAGACTTGAAAGAGCATTTAAGATCCTCAAAATTTCTTTGTTTGAGTTTATATTTTGCAAGAGAACTATTAGCTAATACATGGGGTAACTAAAACGTTGAGGTTGGACTATGTAAGGGTAAAGGTATCCACTTTATTATACATTCCTTTCCTATCAATGTTGCATTACAATTATTCCCTGATACTCCCATTGCATGAACTAATGCTTTTCATCTGAACCTTTGATTATCTCACATCCACAAATCAGATCTACTTTGAAGTCTCATGGTGGGCACAACATTACGTGTGCTTTTTGCCAGCTGCCAAGAGCTTAGGGACGCAACATGCAGAGCCCATCAGGCAACATTTATCAGACTTTCACAAATCATGGGAAACTATTCCAAAACTTAGACTAACTTCACACAGAGATACACAAAGCATAAAACCCCTTTCTTTTTAGATCAGAAATGTTTGAATTGCTCTTCAACGTGAGGCCACCAATGGTGGGCGTCTATTGTAAAGCTGGACAAACAACATCAACAACACGAGCCACAACAAAGGGACAAAAAACATATATGCGAATTTCATAAATGTATGGTAAAGGTTAGATAAACAACGCATGAAATCCAGCATAAAACCGAAAAATGCGTCCATCTCTCTTGTCTTGTTTCCGCACCACCGTCAACAATGCTTCTGGTGACGTCACTCGGCCACAATTGTTCCAGTTTTTTGTTCTTTCTTCCAGCTGCAAGCGTTTAGGAGAATGTTACATCAGAACGTATGTTCCGGGCCCACTTCACAAAGCCGAGATAATTATACAGGAGAAGATGTGATTTACTTGTGGGATGCGGGTCATAAAGTTAAAGACTCTCGGCAGAATGCAGGTCAAAAGTTAAAGAGAATTATAATGATACTTAGAAAATGAGCATTAAAAACATTCAGCTAAATACACGGTGAGACCGAGATTCCAGATAAGGGGATTGAACAACACCTGCTGATAATATTAATTTTTAAAATATTCTGGTTGGTGAAAAGGGTTTTTAAAAAATGGATAAAAAAGGGGAAAAATGGCTGTGTTTGCATTTGTCCAATCTGTCAATCATGCGGTGAAATATCCAGCAGCTGCTCTTGGAAAAATGGTTTCTGTCATAAAACATAAAACACCAATATCACCGGGTCCCGGAGCGTTCAAGGTCACAAGACAAGTTGGACACAAGCTGCATGAACTAAACGTTTTATTCTGCACGCTCACCCTTGGGCATTGTGTGACATTTGGTGGGCTTCGCTCACCCTGCCTTTGTTCTAGAGGTCTGACTGTGTTTGCAATGACTAAATGGAAGATGAAATTCCAAATATAGCTGCTGGAATACCGGGAACTGCAAGGACAAGGAGCTGCCAGTCAAGTCACGTATGCAATACACGGAGGCACCTTTAGAAGTGGCGATATTTATTTATTAGTTTTTTTCTGAATATTTTGTCATTTTGAATTGTAATGATTATAATTCCAATTCTCTATCATTTTGTATGGAGAAATCAACTTCTTTAAAACCTTTTACTTAAATAGAGAATTAAAATATGGATTTAATCCAAAAATTATTCTTGATTCCTTACTATGCAAATAAAACTAGGACATGCCATTTTCACTGGATTAATGCTCAATAAATGGTTATGCTTAATCCTCATCATACTAAAGAATTCTACTCCTACTGCACAGGTTTATTAGTTATGTCACCAGTTCCTGGTGAATTACTTTTACTGTATTCCAACTGATGTCACTGGTCTCTAGTGATTGGATAGGTTGCATTCTCAGTGATGTCACCGATCTCTAGTGATTGGATAGGCTGCATTCTCAGTGATGTCACCGATCTCTAGTGATTGGATAGGCTGCATTCTCAGTGATGTCACCGATCTCTAGTGATTGGATGAGCTGCATTCTCAGTGATGTCACTGGTCTCTAGTGATTGGATAGGCTGCATTCTCAGTGATGTCACCGTTCTCTAGTGATTGGATAGGTTGCATTCTCAGTGATGTCACCAGTCTCTAGTGATTGGATTGGTTCCATTCTCAGTGATGTCACTGGTCTCTAGTGATTGGATAGGCTGCATTCTCAGTAATGTCACTCATCTTCAGTGAATGGATAGGCTGTATTCTCAGTGATGTCACTTGTCTCCAATGATTGGATAGGCTGCATTCTCAGTGATGTCACCGGTCTCCAGTGAATGGATAGGCTGCATTCTTAGTGATGTCACTGGTCTCTAGTTAATGGATAGGCTGTAATCCCAGTGATGTTACTGGTCTCAAATGATTGGATGGGCTGCATTCTCAGTGATGTCACTGGTCTCAAGTGAGTGGATAGGCTTCATTCTTGATGATGTCACCGGTCTCTAGTGATTGGATCAGCCTATTTATATTTAGTAATAAAACTTACCTTCTTAACCCACAGGAACAGACTAAAGTTTTTCTATCAGCCCTTTACTCAGTGGCTTCATTGAGTTAAGATATACAACAAAAGTTTAGGACTTGATTCAATTTTAAGCTACCTGCTATGAAGCAGCAATCCTACAAAATGGGTAAAAAGATCTAATTAGGCATTTTTCATTCTCTTCAGCTCACCACTTTTACTTTACAATGTTTCATGTTTTTTTTCTTTTTATAAGTTGCAAAACCCAACAAAGAAAATTGCTTTAGCTTGATACAAATCTCCCTCATTGCGTTACATTTTAGCAGTATAAATAATTTTGCTTATCCTTGTTGTCATTTAAGACATTCCCTAAAGTCTATTTAGCTATAAAAATGGCCGTTACGAATAAACAAATGCTGGTCTTCTAAGAGGATTATTCAGATTTTTGACCTGAGCAAGCATTTTTTAGAGTTTCTCTTCCACTAATGCGATTTGATAATTTCATGCATGCGAGATGTCACCCGGGGTAATAAAAGAGCAATTTAAAGCCAAATAAAAGCCAAGAAGTAGGCTAGAGATTTTGTTTTGTTTTCTGTGTATAAAAAGGAGAAAAACGCAAAGTACAATGTTCATATGAACAACATTTAGGGCTAATTCATATAGTGACATATACAAGGATGTGCAGTGGTGTGGTGTGTTTTTAGATGCATGGATCTGCAATGGATTTCCTAAAGAATTGTGGTTATCCAATACATAGATCCAATTCAAAACACCCCATGTACAAAACAGAGGGGCTGGTTTATTAAAGATCTCCAAGGCTGGTGAGGATACACTTTCATAAGTGAAGCTGGGTGATCCAACAAACCTGGAATGGATTTCTTCAAAGTCATTTGATTTTTGCTGGCAACTCTTTTCAATCCTGGACCAGATCCATTTCAGGTTTGCTGGATCACCCTGCTTCACAGATTAAATTGTATCCTCTCCAGTCTTGGAGAGCTTTATTAAATCAGGTCCAGAGAACTCCATGGAATAGGTTACTACATATCCAACACATGTGGACTCAATGCATTTGTTTGTATGGGTCACTCATTGTAAACCCAACACATGGGAACTCCACACATTAGTTTACAGAGGCCTTCCTAAACATAATGGGCCTAATTTATTAAAGCTCTCCAAGAGCGGAGAAGATGGACTGTAATAGGTGAACCTGGGTGATCTAGCAAACCTGAAATGGATCCGGTCCACAATTTAAAACATTGTCCACCTATTAGCAAAGATTTTAGAATCTATTCCAGATTTGCTTGATCACCCAGGTTTACCAATGATAGTCTATCTTCTCCAGTCTTGGTGAGCTTTAATAAGTCAGGTCCAATGAGTATTGTCTTGTCCAGTCATTTTCCCTGCACTGTAGAGTTTAGTATAAAGCACCAACACAATGGTCTAATTTGTTAAAGCTCTCCAAGACTAGAGAAGCAAGGTGAATGCGGATGATCCAGCAAACCTGGCATGGATTTCTTAAAAATTGCTATTAGTTGGAAAATCTTTTTATTCTTGGACCAGATCCATTCGAGGTTTGCTTGACCACCCAGGCTCCCATATGAAAACATGCACTTTAATAAATCAGGTGCAATGTGAACAAGGCCCAAATAATCCAGATCCATTCGAGGTTTGCTTGACCACCCAGGCTCCCATATGAAAACATGCACTTTAATAAATCAGGTGCAATGTGAACAAGGCCCAAATAATCAAACATTTTAAAATACATCTGATATGAACCTCAAACATTTTGCTTTATATTTATAATGGTTATTTGATTTTTTTCTCCCAGTTGTTCTTTGTCCACTGGAGGCAAAACAACTGATTTGATCTCCCCATCCCTAACATATTACAACTTTTTCTTTGCTCCCCCACCATACCCCTCAGCACCACAATCTGAATGAAACACACAGTGGGTATGGAGGAGCCCATTATATATGATGTGACAGCGTCTAGTTCTGAAGTCCCCATTTTTGAGGGCTTGGTGGGGGCTCATAATCACTTTTCACTAGTGCTCCGAAAACCAGGAGATTGGGGATCTAATCAGTGAGAGGAGCCTCGTCTGATGGTATCAGATCTCTTCAGCTGTCTGAGGAACGCATCCTGCAAGCATGGACAAGAGAATTTCACAGAGTTTTTAATGTCAGCAGAGTCAGCGGCAGGCACAAAGCAAATCCAAGATGGCGGACCCATGTGGGGCGGAAAGCCAACAGGGCAAAAGTTTTTTCCACCACACAGCTTTTTATTCATCTCAAGCTCATACTGTAACAAAGCTACCTCGTCAGAATCTTCCACAAATAGGACAAAACCCAGGATATCACCACCAGATGACAACCGAGGTCATGTTAGCAACCACCACTCACTACTATATGACACCTGGGAACTAATTGACCTTATTGATTCCTTCCCAGCATCAAATAATCTGGTTTCAGAACTGATGTTGAAGGTTATGCTGGTTTCTATAAAGTCTTATTTTTAATTTTTGTGTAATGTAGTGAGTAAAGGATTGCTTAGAAAGAAAGAATATTAAGGTTGCTATTATTTGGATGCTTTTCTGTTTTTTTAACTAAAGATGAACATAAAAAAAATCAATGACCGGTCACTGTGCATACTCAATGCAATAAGGCAAAGTTCCTGATGGAGATTCTTGCTCTTGCTCTCTCTCTTGCTGTGATAGACGCCCAATATTGTGCAGATAAAATAAAAAGGAATTTACTTTTCATATGATTGTATTATTGTCAGGAATCTTCATTTAACTTATTGAGTTAAATCCTAAACACCCTCAACTCCCTTAGTAATTTTCTATAAAGCTTTCAAACAACTGTCAGTAAATGCAACTCTTAGACTCCAATAAGATTTCAGACAGATCAGTTAGCAGAACTCAATAAGGATATGAAAGGAACAAATTGATGTAGCTTTGTATTTATTAGCCCCCCTAGCATTCTAATTCTGTCCAAATTTCCATGCAAAAAGTGTTACTTTTTTTTTTGCATGGAAATTTACATTGTAGGCTCTAATTCTTAGGCATAATTCACCTAAATATGTCCAATATTTAATAAATTTATTACTTTTAATAATAAACATTAAATAAAAAAAACAAAAATCTGTTAAAAAAATAGTGAAACATGTAACATACCTGTACATTGTACATAATTATATATATATTTTGTGAAGATTTCTTTGTATTGGACTCAATACAGCTATTTTGTATTAGAATCCAAAACAAAATTATTAAAATTTCCCGCCAATCCTGCTACCCGCACCGATGCATGCATCGACATCACCGGGAAACCCCGAAGAACGTCTCTGCACTTCGGGGCTGAAGATTGGGGGAGGAGGACGTGTCCCCAGGACTAGAGATGAGCAAGAAGGCCTCTGCCAGTCTCACCAAAATTTCCCCAAACTTCTACCCCGAAAATTTTGGGGAATCGATTTTGCGGACTCATCTGAAGTTCAAGGAAATTACAGGATGATTTTCAGGGCTGCATTAATTCATGAGCACAGCTGTGGAAATCATCCTGTCAGTGGGTGATCCCCGGGCACTGGAGTTTAAATAAGGACAAGTCTCCCCATTCATCACATCTAGTGCTCTGTGATTGGCTGAGGAAAGGAAAATCCTGATGATTCTTGAGCTGTCATCAGGGTTTACCTTTCCTAAGCCAATCAGATTGCTCCCCTGATTGCTCTTGCAGGTCCTGAAAAATTTGACTTCCAAATTCACAAGGCCGTTCTCGCTTACATGTTTGGTAACCGAGAAAGGCCTAATTCGCCACTAGATCGAATTTACAAATCTCGCTCGCTCATCCCTACCCAGGACTTGCGGGGACCAGCAGGACGCCCGGGATGCTGACGGAGCAAGATAAGTGTTTTTTTTTAACTTTTTTTTTTAATGACCCCCAGTGTGATTACCACTTTTTGCAGGTAACATTCACCCCGAGTTACACTCAGGATTTACGCTAGGGGGGTTAAAGCTGCAATAAATTTATTTATTTTTGATTGAAAACATGGTAAGTACCTGGGGTCAGGACCTGGTCCAGCACCAGTGCTCTCTAGACGCTAATCTTTCACCTTACTCCTCACCCATAGCAAGCCCCTGCTCAGCCTCGGGAGGCTAGTTGGGCTGTCCCAGCACACGGTTGCCCCCAGGACTAATGCGAGCAAGGGATGGCATCCGGGGAAGAACAGACAAAGGACCAGGAGGCCACAGATATTGCAGTACAAATGATTCCAGCAGATACAAATTCAGAATACAGAGCAGAGGTCATACACAGGAAATCAGTCCACCAGAAAAGGTATCCAAGGATAAAGACAAAGCAGAGTCAGGGTCACAGGTAAAGAATCAGTCTAGGCAACATAGAATCACATAAGTCAGCAACAGTAAATCCAACAAATAAACACACCAGCAGCAGGTCAATCTAGTCTAGCTCTACAACAGGTAACTTGGGCAAAGGCTAAAAAGCCTCAATCTGCTTCTAAAATCTCTTGCAGCAGTGCACAGCCTCAGAGTTTGTGCTGGGGATGCTGAGAAGATACATCTCAGGCTGCACGGCTGAAGGGAAGCAGGGGATGCTGATATTTCTTTGTTCTTCTTGATGCTGCAAGTGCCATCGGTGGACAGAATAAACAAGTTGTGATACTGAAGTGCTGCACAGCATGGGTTATCCGGCCTGATAAGCATCCTAGATGTGATGAAAGCCCGAAATTTGTACTTTATCAAGAGTTTACCTTTTTGCCTGGAGTTAGACTTTAGGAGCTCAGTGGTGATTGGTTAGTTTCGATTACTGTACTGTACGTGAACACACTGCTTCTCCTTTGGAAGTATGATGAATTAGTCAATTGAAAATGATGGCAGGATAACGGAATTATGTGAAAAATATTGGAATATTAAATGTTCTTTGGGCAGCAGAAAACTGTCTAATTTGGATTTAAACCTCGTTTTAGGCCATAATACTCGTAAGATGCATTTACAAGGGCAGCAGACGCAGTCATTACGAGATGCCTTCATTAGCTTTGCGTTCACCTGGTGGTCTTGCTGCAGCAAGTGTGTCCAATTATCCTGGAGATATCTGCGTTCATTCTGCTAACCGGCTACTACGGCAACAGTTGGGCACGACTCTTTGTGTGGTCAGAATATTAATTTCCACGAATGCTCGGTCTCATCTCTGAAGCTCTCAACTTCTTGATCATTAGCTCTCCAGAAACAAATGCTATTTTGGGGTCAGCATTAGGGAGCTGAAATTGGTCATAGAACGTCACCTCACTCCAATCAAATTAAAATAAGTTGTGTGAAGAAGTCCAAAGCCTGGTAATAATGTAATGATTGATCATTCTGTGCACTCCAACAATTATCATAAATTAAAATTTACTCTGCTTGACAGTCAATTTTCCAAGTACCCATTAGGCTTTTTTCTTGTTTCGGGTTTTGCATCAGCTAACTTGACACTGAGAACTTTTCACTTTGAGTAAGGAAAGCTTCAAAGTCAACGGATGAAAACTGGAAACATCACTTGCTAAAAAGCAATTCAAGCACCCAAAAACTTATACCCCATATGACATGTTGGTACTGGGGCATCCTAGCTAGCCCCCTATTTCAAAGAGAGACCCATAATAATGGCCCCTTCCCCTTGGTCACCCATATCACATATAGAATAAACCAACGATATAATAATCCTTTCTGGGTATCATTTTATTTTACTGTCTTAGATTTGATGATTTACAAATACAAAATGATTGAACAAACTCAGTTTCCTGCCTTATGGACCGCAAGGATCATCCAGCCCACTCTTTCCCATCAGTCCTGACCCTCTATTATCAGTCCTGGCCCCCAGCTTCTCATCATGTGTAGGGTTGTCTGTATCAAAATGCAACCTCCCCAGGAATGCCTATGTGCCAATATGGTGTTGGGGAAGCAGCTGATAAATCCCTTGTCCTTGCTAAAGTTTACTATTCTGCTCTCATGGTGTTAATTACACACAGACTTCTGCTAAACTTACACTCAGTGGTTTCATAAAGTAGTTCAGTGAGCCATAGAACTACAAGATTGTACCTCTTGTGCTAACGAGGTACCAGGGTTGTACCTTTTGTGCTAACTATGTGCCAGGATTGTACCTCTTGTGCTAACTATGTGCCTGCACAAGCACCGACACACTACAAAGGAGCTAAGATTATGATTTATTGTGCTGTCAGCAGTGGCAGAGGAGAACTGATTTGCAAAAGGTATCAAAACCAGTTTGAGAGATTTTCCCAGAATTTAGTGTTATCAAAAAAGTGGGGGTTGTCTTATTTCAATAAATGAGGGAGATAATGTACAATGTAAAGCATTCTAGCAAAATATGAACTGGAATGCACTTTCTGCTTTTCAGATTGTGTATCTCTGCAGCAGCTGACAGTCATAGGATTCTAAGTTGTGAGAACAGCAGTGAGTTCCCTCTTCTGGTTTTTGTGGATAGATCTGTTGTAGTCCCTGTAAATAAACCCTGGTAAGAAAATAAAAGAAATTCCACAGTAGAGAGCCCTGGAATTAAAAAAAAAGTATCAAGGGACATTACCCAAGGAGAGTTGAGGGATTCTGAGAATATGTTAGTTTTATTCCAACTGTTTAAATGTATTCCAACTATTCCCAATTTTATCTTTTCCATGCTCCAACTATTCCCAGCCCTGCTTGATCTATGCTCCAACTATTCCCAGCTCTGCTTATTTCATGCTCCAACTGTTCCTGGCTCTGCTTATTCCATACTCCAACTATTCCTACTTCTGCCTCTTCCCAGTTATTCCTATACCATACTCCATTTATTCCCAGCTCTGCCTTTTCCTGGCTATTCCTATCCAATGATCCAGCTATTTCCATTTCTCCCTAGACCATGTCCCAGATTACCAGCTCTGTCTATCTCATGCTTTATGGAAATCTCCAAAAAGAAAATCTCCTAAATGTAAAAAGTAATTAAAACTCTACAGCCTTCATTAAAATAATGCCTATTAATTCAGCTATGAAGGTCCTTGTTCTAGTTATAGGGTGACAACCCTGCATTTTTGTCTCTCTTTCGTGCTCCTGTGTTGTCACACCATCACACAGGCTTTCAGCAGTGACCACAAGCAGCTCCAACTGATGCCGGGAAGTGGGGGGCTCTGACTTGCTGCAGCTTCCAAAGTACATTGTGAAAAGCTCGCCCTGTGCAGTAAAATCAGAGTAAGTAATTTTAACCAGAAGAGGTTCCAAACACCTGTGCAAGACTAAAAAAGAGGCTGGAGGTCAGATTTAAGTAAAACAAGGAATTATTATACTGAATACTAATATGAATAATTATTACATGCAATTATTAGAACACATGATCGTGTTGTTCATGGAACACTAAGCATGTAGGTTGACATGTTTGCAGTGCTCCATTTTCTGCATGGTATGTATTATAACCCTGGCATTTTTTTCTTTCTTCTGTTCGTCCTATACAGCAGCATTGTTCGTGGTGAGCCATTGCGGTATAAATAGCCCCAGAAGAAGGACCCGGGAACGCACAATACTTTTATCTTGCAGTGTTATTCAGAAAATCAAAGCCATCGCAATTTTCTCATAAACATCAAAAGTGGCGGGGCTGGGGAAGTGCATCAAAATATCATTTGCTAGAAAATAGAAGAAAATATCTTCATATTCATATTCAAGTTTCCATATGCTTAAAAAAAATCAGATTGCAAATCAAGTTAAGAAAAAAGATATTGATGTCATTAAAAGAACATAATCAGCAAATAATAAAGTTCCCCAAACTGTTGAACAAACATAAAAAATTATGAACAATAAGCAGCAAAACATAATTATACGCCAAGTCACGGCGCTCAGAAAAGATCCATTAATTCCTTTCAGCCATCTCTACCATATACAGTAATATTGGGAAAGCAATGTTTCCAGTCTGGTAATAAATTGCTTTTGTAATTATGTACCAACAAAACAAACAGAACAAAAGATTAGGGATGTCTTTACTTGCAGGCGATGAGAAAGTGTTCGGAATTACAGCACGTTTAGCATTTCACTTATCTACTTCACAATAAACTCAGCAACATGGAATGGCTTGTAATGAAGAGTTTGGAATAGCTGTCATTGTAAGCAGTCTGATGATTACTAGAGATGGACAAAGCTGTACGGTCTATTTATCAATGTTACCACCCAAGGTTCACACATTATTCACCGAAAATTTAATTAGAAAAATGGCTGAAAGTGGTATGAATCTTGGATGAAAATATTGATATTTAGACCACTGAGAGTTTTCATATCTCCAAGATTAGGATATTTAGAGTGAAGTATGGCCTATACAGGCTGTACTACTTTCTCTGTCCCTTTGAGATTTTACCCCTTACTTTCTTGCATTGGCTCCATCAATGCTTCTGCTGTGGAGACTAACTATAAACTGTTATTGTGATGGAACCGGGTGCCAGCCCATCTCACAGAGAAGAAACCCACCCAACCAAGCTTCTGAGGCTGTGTGGTGGCCGGCACATTGTACCGTATCTGGTGGGAGTGTCCCAAAATATGGAGATATTGGACACTCTAAAACGCCCAGCAGAAACCCTCCTCAATCAAAAGCCATCTGTCTGTACCAACGTTCAATTTTGATTACTGACTTACCTGTTCACATCTGCCTAAATGGTGCTGGTGAAGGCCAGGTGGTCCACCACCACATTGTAGTTCACGTCAAGCAAAAAATAGCTTGGTTCCTTTCAATGCAATTCCAGGGTGTCTTGACCCATTGAATAGATTATTACATGCCCATGTGCTGGGACCCCTCATTCCTCATTCTGTGACCTCTGTAAACCCAGTGACGTCCTGATTCCTCAGAATCGTATTGCTTGATAGCAGGTATAACCTGACCTTCTTTACTGTAGCCCCTCTCTCAACTGCCCCCTTTCTACTCCTTTTCTCTTTTCTTATCTTGACGATGCCCCTTCTGGGGTTCTTTTGTCCTTTCAATTTGTTTTTGGTATTAATGCAACTCAGGGTGTGGGATCAATCCCTTATTTATGCACAGGGTAGGAACAAGGCTGGCACCCCTTTTGTGGGGCTGACCCCCAGGACTTTTACACTTTTCCTCTTCCTCATATCATTTGGCTGCCTGGACATTGCTTTTTGACATCAGCGGATTTTGTCTAGCTACTTCAGAATCTAAGCATAAATTTGTTAATGGTGTTCAGCGAATGTGTTGCACTGGAATATGAGGTTGCTTTTTTTGTTTCAACTCCTTGTTATACTTTAATAAAAATGTATTGAAACCAACATTTTTTATGCAAAACTTTGCCATTTTGGTAAAATGCATTAACATCAATATGGAAGTGAAGGTGTTTTTAAGGATTGGCTTAAAATCATTCTTTATATTTTGTAACAGCTTACACTCACATCACAGGGTTTCATCCATGATGACCGGTACATTTGCCCCAGATACAGGTATATGCAGAGTATTTTTCTGTTTAGACAGTTTTCCTTTTGACCTGAAGGTGGGGTTGAAGTACCAGGCTTAATGTCAATGAGCTTCTTGGCCAGGGGGGGAGCTAAAGAGGCCTGGGTATGATCAGGTGTAACTGTCTCACCTGAAATGCATCCTGGAAATTAGGCTGGGGATATAAACTCCCAGTCTGCTTATTCCTGTGTCACTGTCTTGGCTGGAGAGCTGGGATGTGGTCCAAGGTAAAATGTGACTTTGTTGCAAAACATGTATGGTTAGGGTCTTGGAGTCCTGTACAGCACTAGGTTGGGCTGGATTGCTAGTTATGGGAACTAAGAGTGAGTTAGTGGCCAAGTGGCCAAGCTTTATTTTTGCTGTTTTTTTTTATGTTGCCTGTTTTTGTGTGGAAATAGTGTTAGTGAATAAAACCTTTGATGCATTTTTAACCTGCTGGCCCTGTTTCCTGCTTGAAACACCCTCCGTTGCTACAGGCGATCTCACAATTTGTAGTAGCTGAAATCTCCAAAAATAGTCCCTATTAGCCCCAAAAATTAACATTTAATCAAACAAAGTAAAAAACCAAGCGTACAGCAACAGTTAAAGCTTACCTAAACTCAGAAATTTCACTTTACGGGTAGACAACCCGGGATGCCAGGACGACGCGGGACCTGATGCAAGGCACCCCTGAATGGATCAGACTGCCCTGCAGGATTGAAGGTAAGTGTATGGACAATAATGTGAAGGATGAATGTAAACAAATAGTTATGGCAACTGTCTGTATATTGGGTAACCCAAAAAGAATAGAAAACTTTGGGTTTAGAATGTTTTGCATTTGGAAAATGGGTAATGTTTTGGGGGTGGAGGACGAATCATATATATGAGATGACTTTTCAATTATTGATTGGTATGATCAGGTGTAACTGTCTCACCTGAAATGCATCCTGAAAATTAGGCTGGGGATATAAACTCACAGTCTGCTTATTCCTGTGTCACTGTCTTGGCTGGAGAGCTGGTAGGAGGGCCAAGGGGAACGGTGAGTAAAGACACAGACTTTGTTGCAAAAAATGTATGGTTAGGGCCCTAGAGTCCTGTACAGCACTAGGTTGGGCTGGATTGCTAGTTATGGGAACTAACAGCGAGTTAGTGGCCAAGCTTTATTTTTGCTGTTTGTTTTGTTTTGCCTGTTTTTGTTTGGAAATAGTGTTAGTGAATAAAACCTTTGATGCATTTTTAACCTGCTGGCCCTGTTTCCCGCTTGAAACACCCTCCGTTGCTACAGGTGATCTCACAATTATAGTAGGTGTAACCATCTGTAATCTCCAAAAATAGTCCCTATTAGCCCCAAAAATTAACATTTAATCAAATAGAAAGTAAAAAAACAAGCGTACAGCAACAGTTAAAGCGTACCTAAACTCAGAAACTTCACTTTCTGAGAATAAACTGGATGCCAGGATGACGCGTGACCTGATGCAAGACACCCCTGAATGGATCAGACTGCACCGCTGGATTGAAGGTAAGTGTAATATTTTTTTTTTTTTGCCACTTTTCATTTTTTTTAGTCTTTAACACATGGCTTTGGGTTTAGAATGTTTTGCATTTGGAAAATGGGTAATGTTTTGGGGGTGGAGGACGAATCATATATATGAGATGACTTTTCAATTATTGATTGAAATTAGCAAGACAGGAGGACAAGGAGGTCAAATAGCCAAAATATCAAACTCGATTTTCTACGGTTCATTGACTAGCTGTTAAAAGCATTACAAGAACTTGTTTTAGCGAACATCAGCTACAAAACAAAAGGTTCAGATATTACTCCATTTCAGTTATGACTCCAGCAGATTTCTTCTTAGGCCCGCATGTTCTGCCTCTTTAAAGATAGGGGTGATACCCTAAACCTGGGCTCCAGTCTTGGAGTTGCACAGCCTTCTCCATCAACACCTAGCACATATTTCCCAACAAGGGAAATGCTGAAGGGTTTCCTTTTTTCTAAAAAGGACTACTGGCAAAAGGGCCCCTCCATATCATTTAAAGCTATGTCCAATGCACAAATAGCAAATTCATCACAGGTTGACCACCTGCTCAAAAACACAGGACTCTCTGTACCCACTGCTCACCCAGGACCCCGGAGCGTCTACAAAAGGAGGTGTAATACAGATCATCCAATGTTCTGCTTGATAAAACACAAACGTGTAGATAAGACAAGAAGTGCAAGGCTGCTAGGGAACATATTAAGGAACTGTCGATCTGCAAGGCAAAGATCAGAAGCAAGTAAGTTTTAGCCTCCACCCCATTACCCCCACTCAGTTTATCCTCCACCTTCCTCTTCCTTCCTACCAGAAAGCAATCACTACCGAAACACAGAACCCTAAATCCACTTGTCTTCCAACTGGTCATATGAAAGTATGGGTTCTACCTCATATTGTGGATGATACTTGGCCAGGTCTTTATGAAGGTTGAATGGGGCTGGGCATCATTAATATTATACAGTATGTATGTAGCACCATCATATTACGCAGCGCTCTACAAAGTCCATAGTCATGTCACTAGCTGTCTCTCAAAGGAGCTCACAATCTAATGTCCCTACCATAGTTATATGTCAATATTACAGTGTAAGGTCAATTTTGAAAGGAAGCCAATTAACCTAACTACATGTTTTTGTAATGTGGGAGGAAACATGGGGACAACCTGCAAACTCCATGCAGATAGTGTCCTGGCCGAGATTCAAACCTAGGACCCAGCACCGAGTGCTAACCACTGAGCCACCATGCTGCCCATCATTAAACTTTAAAGAGAGCCTATGCCAGATAATGGAGCAAAGTGCCTGGAGGGAAGCATCAGAGAAAAGGTGCAAATTGTGAGAGTTGCATTTCTTTATTTTTACCATTGCAAATTTTTTTTTTTATATTTTATTTTTCAGTTGAAGTTAGGCTTTATTTGTAAAAATGCATGTTAACCGATGATCCGAAACAACAGGAAAATGCACGGCATTAAGAGGTGGAATAGGCCATGCGATTTGTCTTCATCTGTCACCAGCAGTGGCACATGCAATTGTCTTCAAATGGAAAAAAAAAAAAAAACAGGCACATCAATTTACCAAAGAATTTTATTTTAAAAGCAGGAAACAGAAATTGTCCTCGGTCGTTTCGAAAGTATTTTCATATGAAATATGTAAGGGTCATTCTCAGAGTGTTTAATGCATTTTTCTGAATAACACTGATGAGTGGGCACAATCACCGCATGTTTACAAGGTGATATAAGCTTATGTCAAATCCCCTACGTCTGCACATAAAAGTACGAATGAGTTCTGTAATGAGGACCAGCGCTCCGTAATGCCAGTCCTGGCTCATGCTTGTCCTGACATTAGCAATCGCTGAGCCAAAAATTGCTACCTTCCCATCCTTCCTCTCATATACCAGGGCCACTTAAATTCCATTCATTCCCAATAAACGTACTTATCCAGGCTCCATCGTTCTACTTCTTTATTAATGTCTCCATCAACATATTACGTATGTAGAACATATGCAAAAAAAAAAACCTTCTAAACAGGTTGTGCTGCCATGGAAACAAGAAAAGAGTTAGCAAACAGGGCAAGCGGAGACAATTACATTAGGGAGTTCATTAGATAATATAAATTTAGTTATGAAGTTTCCAGTAAATTAAGAGCCATCATTTATTTTATCTAGGAAGCAAACAGGAGCCGTCAGCTTGGCAGGCAGAGCCGTGGGTTGCTACCTATTTACAGTCAGATGGCGTTTAAATAGTAATTAGCCTGACAATGGTCAAAGGTCTGTTCCACCTGAGAATAAACTGACTCATAACACTAATAAACCCCTCCAATTCTGTCTAAAAAATACAGATTTTCCTGGTTTTCAGAAACAAACTTGGTGCTGAGACATAAAGAAATGCTTTGGGTTAGACCCTGACCACCTAAAAGTAAACTTTTTAATAAAAGTTTTCAAAATGTATTACAAACCAGTGAGAGAAGAAAAGGAAATGTAATCTGGGTAAATGTATTTTAGAATGCATTGAAGATGAAAGAATGACACTGGTATGAATGTGCCATCATGGTGGGTGGCCAAATCTGCAGCAAATCTGTCCACCACTCGGAGGTTCAAGTGGAATCTTGTGTGTCTTCTGCACAAATAAAGCTAAAATACATCATTTTATAACGCTCCACCCTTTATCACAAAGTAAGCTGTTAAATAAATAGTAAATATGGATTTTCAGCATAGATTGGGAAACAAAAGGCCTACCAAGACTTCCAGAACTGGAGATGCCTTCTGGGTGGTCATCTAGAAGAATGCGCTCCTACAATAGACTGGAAGCCATTTTACATTAAAACTTAGACAACCCAGGCAGTGGTGTGGTACAGTGACATCCTGGGAGATGCTTTCTTAATTGTTAGTTTAGTACAAACATTTCTGAGTGGAAATATGGATGGGCTCTTTATTTCTTCAGGTTTTGGAGACAACAAACAAATTCCATTGGCATACATAAAAATCCCCACGTTTTCCGGTTTCTGGATGGTATTTAGCATTTTTCTTGCCTTTGTACAGTTTGTTGTTGTTTTTCTGTTTCGATACCCTGGTTTAAGTCTGACCTGATTTTCTGGATTTTTTTCAGAGGTTTAGCTCCTGATTTGATCTCCGTTTTTGACCTTGGCTTGCCTACTGACCAACAAGTTTTATGGTACCAGCCCTGACCTTGGCTTGCCTATTAACTATGGCTCCTCTGTTACAGTACCTGCTTTGACCTTAGTTTTTCTATTATCACTGTTTCTGTGCTACCTGTCCTGACCTTGACTTGCCTCCTGACCATTGCTCGCGTGCTTGCCTCCTGACCATTGCTCGCGTGCTTCTTGGTCCTCAGTCTGTTTGCTATTTTCAGACCAGACCTGGTTGTCTTGAGACATCCTTTATTTTAGGTATCACTGTGCTATCTCAAGGTTCCAAAAAGTACCGATCAACTTAGATGCCAATGTTCTATTTTTATGGAATCCCTAAGTGTCAGAGCACCATTGATAGGGAAACCCTAGACGTCAGAATGCAATTTTTAAGGAAACCCCAAATGTTTGGGTGCCATTGGTATGGTAACCCCAAATGCCAGAGTGCCATTGTTCGGGAAATCCCAAATGTCAGAGTGCCATTATTATAGTGCCCCAAGTATCAGAGTGCCATTGTTAGGGAATCTCCAAGTGTGAGAGTGCCAGAGTGCCATTGTTAAGGAAAGCCAAAATGTTAGAGTGCCTTTAATATAGTGCCCCAAGTGTCCAAGTTGCATTGTTAGGGTTTCTCAAACAAGAGCACTCTGATGCTTGAAGCTTTCCTAACAATGGCAGTTTGACACTTGGGGCACTATAATAATGGCACTCCAGTACTTGGGCTTTCCCTACTATTGGCAATGTTGCACTTAGGGCTTTCCTAAGTGCAAAAATGCCAATATTAGGGAAAGCCCAAGTACTGGAGTGCCATTATTATAGTGCCCCAAGTGCCAGAGTGGCATTGTTTAGGAAACCTCAAGTGCCAGAGTGGCATGATTATATTGCCTGAGTGCCTCTGTTAAGGAAATCCCAGGTGTCAGAAACCACGAGTGTCAGGGCGTCATTGTACAAGTGCCATTGTTAGGGAAACCCCAAATGTCAGTATGCCATTATTATGGAAACCCTAAGTGCAAAAACACTATTGTTAGGGAAAGCCCAAGTATAAGAATGGCATTTAGAGGTTCTATAACAATGGCACTTTCACACCTGAGGTTTCCCTTACAATGGCAGAGTGCCATTGTTAGGGAAGTCCCAAATGTCGGAGTGACATATTATAGTGCCCCAAGTGTCAAAGTGCCATTGTTAGGAAAGCTCCAAGCGTCGGAGTGCCATTGATAGAGAGACTCCAAGTGCCAAAGTGCTCCTGTAAGGGAAACCCCAAGTGCAAACACGCCATTATTAGGGAAAGCTAGAGTGCCATTTTTTATAGTGCCCCAAGTGCCAGTGGCATTGTTAGGGGAACCCCAGGTGTCCAAATGCCATTGTTATAGAACCTCTATCTGTCAAACTGCCATTGTTAGGGAAATCCCAAATGTCAGTTATGGTTATATACCATACAAGTGTTGCTATGCTATTGTTTTGAAATCATAAAGTATCAGCATCTGGCATTTCTGATTCCACAGTTGCATGTATTTCATTGTTATGGGACCCCAGGTGATAAAGTGTCATTTATAATGATTCCAACTGTCAATCCTCCGGGATCCCAAATGTCAGTGTGTTATTTTCCCGATCTACTGTTGCTTCTATTATATCAAACAACCAGGCCCAGGGATGCTTAGGTTGTGCCGATGAAGGCAATACCTTCATATGTTTATTATTTCACTCACAGAGGAACCCATGTGGATATTGTACCCAGCTCAGGTGGACCCAATGTAGAATGGTTTCATCAACTATTCATTCAATGAAAGTATTTTCCATTTCTCAAAATGAACATGTACCTACTGTGCAGAGTAACACATCTTCATGTCAGGTAAAGGTAAAATACTAGATTAATAAACTCTATTATCATTACCGGAGCGCGGGCCCTGGGGCCACAGGCATGATTCATTAAGACATGAGCAATGCAATTGACTCGTATTAACTTTATATCTTTTCATTTATATCACTAATGATTCTGGTTTCACAGAGCTGCCTTTGCCCATTCCTATCCAGAGTAATTAAATGTGGAGCCAAGTTCAATCAAAGGGGATTATGGGAGAACTGATAGCGCTTCAACCCATACTGTGCACAAGATAATATGTTACAGAATGTCGGATATTAATAGCACACCTGTTGTCCCTTTGCCATGATCACTCTATGGATTACTTTACAAACTTAATCAGAAAAAAATGGTTATTTCAGGCTTAATTGTATGAAGAAGTGCATCTGCGCCATGGAGGAGATGAAAAACAGATATAATTTGGGGTCTTGGATAATTGCATACATGCTTTACCAAGTAATAAGATATGGTAGGTTCATAATAGGAAAGCTTAAGTGTTATTTGGGGGGGGGGGAATATATATTTTAAATATATTTTATAAAATATATGTCTACCTGAGAGGGAAGCTTATTGTGCTTTGCCCTCCACCAGTATATAGGTGTATCGTCTGTGTTTAGCCTGGAAGGGGTGATGTTGAAGTTGGTGTCAACATAAAAGAGGAAAAGCTGAATTTTTATGGCAACAAAAATAGTTTACTTTATATAAATATATAGCAATCTAACATAAAAAAAGTCTCAACTGAACTCACCATCAGCACATACAGAAGGATTGAAACAATATCAGTTGTGGTTATATATTCATCTCAGAAGGTATTCAATACAGGAGATTGTCTCTGCACCCAACGCGTTTCACCGTATGGCTTCCCCAGGGGAGAGTAGAGACTGAATTGAGGGTTCTGAGGGATGGGGTTTAACATGAAGATCCTGTCTGTGTGTATATGGGAATATGAAATGGAATATACATGATTGAATAAAGCCGAAGCTGGGGGAAAAAGAAGTAGGAGTTTTATAGTCTGGGGGCTTGTCCTGGTAGGTAGATTCCTAAATTGGTATACAGAATAATGAGCCAGATAGCTGAATGATGCGGACAGTCAGAGTGACTGTGCGAGCTAAAGGAAAGAAGACAAGGTGTCAACTTATTTTTTTTCATATATCCTGTAGGAAAAGGATAACTGCAGGTAGGTCTAAAGAATTCAGTTAATATATTTTTTTTACTGCAATTTTCTTGAAGGTGTCACCCAATCTTGCACTTGTGCAGTGTGAGATTGATGGCATGGGAAGAAGAGGAAAAAGATGGCACCGATGCAAGGTCCGCACTGGAACAAAGTGTGAAGACAAGATGATGCAGGACCTACTGGTCTAGGAGCGTTGAGGAACCGTCCTGTAAAAGTAAGTGATATTTTAATTCATTTTTTGGTGATAATTTCACTTTAGGAACATACAACATTGGAATCTTTAAAGATAATTAAAATAAACCAAAAACATATATAGGACTTTCAAGGCAGTCATAAATCCCATCAATTTCGAACTAATTTTTATCACTTTTATTGAAACATTAATATGAATCAGTATTATTTATTATCTGAACATATTAAAACCAACATAAAAACATTTTCACCATTTCGGTGTGTAGGTTCAGACAAATAAAGGGCTCAACATGGCATAATACTCTTGACCCGTTTCGCAGAACTTAAGTCCGCTTCTTCAGAAGATCTAATGAACCCATATGTTGCATTTAAATATCTTTACAATTTTCCTAAATTTTATAAATCAATTGTATTCAACATCAATTTCAACTTACATTTCTTTTGTTGCTTTCCCCTTTCTGAATGTTATATGACAAACTCTAGATGTTGCAATGGGCACAGGACAGGAAAAGGGGGCAAGGAACTAGAGGTCACACACTTTCCACTATACCACCATCATCTCTCCATTACACAAGAAGATTGTTTTTTTTTTTCTGATATCTTTTATTAACATAACAATTACTTATAGATTATTAAACCTTTAAATCCGAATATATATATATATATATATAATCCTTTCCACCAGTGACATATCAAAATCCAGATGAAATAACAATCCCCCATAGACAATTTAATTACAATACAGTTTATTTTTAACATTACTTTTTAATGGGGTAATTGTGCAATTTGGCAGATGAAGCTCTATCCCTTGCACAAGCAGAAGCAAAGATGTCTGTATGTCAGCTATATACAAGATGCCAACAAGCATGTTGGTTGTGTTAGCCCGAGGCTTTGTTTTTATAAAGCAAGCTGAGAGCCATAGATTCGGGTGGTAAATCGGGGGAATTTGTTAAAAAGAGACTGATTCACAAATGGTTAACAAAAAGATTAAACATCTAATTTTGAACATGTGCAATAAGAAACAAGTAAAAATAAATAAAAATGAATTAAAAAAACTAATAATTTCCCTTAAAACAAATGCAAACGCACAGCGTACAGCTGACAGAAGTGGAGGGGGTTTAAACATTTAGCACAACAAATGAATAAAATGTATAGAGTTCAGACTGAAAATCTCCCTTAAATATACATTAATGTGAATAATGCAGAATCTTTTCATTGCGGCATAAGATATATGGGTTGGACGTGTTTTAAAGCCATTAGAGTTCCACAATAATTCAACGTATTAGCTGTCTTAAAATAAAGTGCTTTGTTTCTGTCGGAGTGAAACGTACATTAGAAGGACCGGTTTGTGAGTGCTCTAATATTCCAGTCCCGTTGGGCTACCTATTCTTCTCTACAAAATAGATGTACCCGGTAATTGTTTTCAGACGCCCAGACGTACGGCCACTCTGTATATTTTATTCATTTCGGATAATAAATAATTCTTGTAATAACATTTGCTCATTTTCTATTCATTTAGAGCTACAAATAAAGAACAGCCAATTTTGAATGTATTATCCCGCTGAAACTAGGTCGGAAAAAGTTCATGAGAAAAGTTTTTAGCAACGCTGAACTGAGAGAGACAAAGCCGCAGCTCCTTCTCTATCAGCCGGCAATAGTTGGAGGTTGTTGGATGATTTAATAAAGAAAAGGTGAAATTTTACACAAAGTGCACTTGTTCTTTCTACCAACCTTGCCCATGAACATCAATTTAACCCAATTTTCTGTAATTTAAATTTAATCCAAATTAGTGACGGTGTAATTTTGTTTTACAATATAAAACTACCCAGGAAAAAAAAACTCAGTCCTGTACATTGGCCATATTGTGCAGACTAGGGACTGTAAAACTAGGTAATGTATTCTTTGATACCACTGACACCAATAATTAAATACATTTTTACCTCTGTCTTTCTGGTACTTCTTTATCCCAAAATTACACTCCCAATCCCAACTGCTGCTTTTCTTTGTGTTAAAAAATGTCCCGTGCTCAATTGCCCAAGCCAATGTCAACCAACTGATTGTTTTTTTACATATTCCAGTATCTGTTTGAGGATGTCTGATTAAATGTAAAAATAATGGATTATTTAGGCATTGATGTTGATAAGTACCAAAGGGAAACCAAACATTTGGTGTAGCACAGGACCTGCTTGGGTTCTCCTGCCAGTCAATGGCGACCATTTCCATACAGTTCTCCAACACACCAATGGCTATAGCATTAGGACAAATAAAATCCTGGGGTGTCATTTTTACCAACCTTGACGCCACATCTCTTGGAATATTGTTTGTAAAGAGAGAACCAAATAATTGGAACATCTGAGGTTTCAAAATAAACAAATCAAATAAAAACAATTTTTATTGTCATTAAAATACTAAAATTGCAGATGATTTGCCTAAAAAGTAGTCAAAAACTAAAACTATCTTCTAACTAAGAGCACAGTTCCAACCAAAGATAGCAAAATAAAAGAAAAATCTTAATAAATTTTGAATCAAAACATTAAATTCTTTAACTAATTCTAATTAAACAATTTCCTAACTTAGAACACTGTTTCAACTAAAGCTTGCATGATGAAATCTAACTCTGGGCTTCAAGTGTTGACAATAGGATGGTGACCAAATGCTTATTGACATTTAAATATGCTTCGTAGTACTGATCTGTTTTATCAGGGAGTATTGTTAAAGAAGGAGGTCTGAAGGATAAACATACACAAGGCAAAATTAACAACCAAAAATATAATAACTGATACATTTGGCTTGATCTATTAAAGCTCTCCAAGACTGGAGAAGATCGAATATTATAGGGGAACCTGGGTGATCCAACAAAGCTAGCATGTTTTCTAAAAACATAATTTTTTATTAGTTGGCAAATGTTTCCAGCCTTGGACCAGATCCATTCCAGGTTTGCTGAATCACCAATGATAATCTCTCTTTTTTAGTCTTGGGGAGCTTTAATAAATCAGACCTGTTGTGTATAACACACAATATTAATTTACCGTTTAGTTGTATAGTGATGCCTGGATACACATTATCTGGATGGTGGAACAAATTGATATAATTGACCTTAATTAAAACAGAAGACAACATTATATGATATTGATTAACATCCTAAGATACTCCATAACATAACCACTATAGACAGATGGCATACATCTATACTGCATTGATTCCAGTTGTGTCTCTGCCTGCTGTGGCTTTACATGATCTCCACATTATGTCCAATTTTTATCTATCAGGGCTCTCCCAATGTTGCATTGGTACAATTTTTCTTTAAATAAAGGGCGGATGTAAATACAAGTTCATTGTTAGCTTGAATGAAGCTTTGTATGTCATTACTTGTATTGTATGACATCCCTTAGCCTGTTGTTCAACTTTACATACATTACCTAAACAAAGTGTTAAATTGGTGAATAATTTCCCCACATCCTCCAAATGTGAAGAGTCTGTTAATACCCAATCTGCCCATTTTATTGTAGTCATTATTTTCTTTTATAATTTTTTTATTTCTTTATTTAGAGGACAGATTATTGGGTTTAAAGCGTGCGACAGAGTAGAAAAATTTGAAATCCATATTGTTCCAAAAACTCGGCGGCTAATTGATTTTCCCGTTGTGAATAATACAAAGTGAATGCAAATGAGAAAAAACCAAAGTGAAATATGGTGAGTGTTTTTTTTAGGACTTTTTCTCATTTCTGTCTGCTTAGCGGTCGCCATTTTTAAGCACTCACAAAGACCCCGCTTGCCCTGTCATTCCTGAGATGTATTGTGAATGTTCTGTTTTGCTGCTATTACTGATAAAAGTTACATTTTGTTCTCAGAAAACTTTCATTAGGATAATTTGTCTTGATTTTTGCTTTGACGGATAAAAAAAACCAGCACAGGAAAATATTATGTCTTTATCCATCGGAGAAGAGTGACGGAGGCTGGTTGGCTGTGATCTGCAGAGATCTGGAAATATCAGATGATATCTCGGGGTTAGAGGGTAACAAGGACCACCTTCCATGTTGTATTATCAGTGTGAAAAGTGTCATCACCATAACAACCTCAGAAAGTTTGCTTTTCCGTTTCGCACTTTTCCTATAGCTGCAATTAAAGATGAAAAAAAAACTTCAGACAAGTTTGATCCTTTGCCGCTTGGCAGAACTTTCTGCAGAAATTTGCAGGCTACCAAAATTTACAATTTCTAGACTAGAACTTAAGTCAATGTAGATTCATAATGATTTCAATAAAGCTTATGGACATTCCAAATTTTGCCTCCAGAAAAATTCTAGTGAGTAAATACTGATTTGTGATTCGGTCATCGAATAAATTGGGAGTAGGCAAACTGGAAATTTGCACCAGGTTCTAAAAAATGAGTATTACAGCAAATTATGCAAAATTATTGATGCCAAAAAATATGGGAACATGCTTCTGGAAAATCAGATAAGCCACCAATGGATCCTAACAGCCCTAGAAGCCTGAAAAGATTCTACCAAGTATTCTAAGATAGACCGGTGAGACCTGGCACCGGCAGTCATGGTAAGGGTGAATTGCGTTGTTGCTTTTTGGATCAAATATCCAACATTTGGTTTGATTCTAATAAAATCAACTTGTTTGTACAGAGAATGACCGGATCACAGTTATATCAAAGAGAGCAACTGCTGGGAATTACGGTTGCATGCACTTCTTCTATGTTGTATCTGTTCTGGTTATACTAGAAGTTAAGCATCTAAGTTTTTTTTAGCACACATATTTTATATTCAAAACAAATGTGCAATCTGAGACCTAAGAAATCTAACCTTTAACTCAATGCAGCCGGTAACCTAACCTTAATCATAAACATTCACCTGAACCGAAACCCTGGATCCAAGCTGAGTCTAACTCAATTCTCAATTCTAAATGATACCTTAAACATAATCACCAACAGAAATGTCTAATCTAAACCTAACCCCTCATTTTATTTATAACCTGAACATTAATTCCAGTAATCTTAAGATCTGATCCTAAATAGAGATGAGGTTCAAAAATAAAGGATTGCAAGATCATTGATCCCAGTTGGAGGATTACCCCCCCCCCCCCCCCCAATTCCTCTTCTGACAACAACTGTGGCATACTGTACTTGAATTTTTGGACTGTTTTAAAGACAATGGCCACCAGGGTAAATATCTCTATTGGGAATGCAGCAAACAAAATCTAATACACTCAAATTGATTCTAACCCTTCTTTAAAGTTTTTGCTTTAGATAAACTTTATCCTTAATTTAGTCCTATACTTTGTTATCATGTTAAATGATTGCATCATAATTAATACAGAAATAAACCCTAACTGTGTTGACATTAATGCCTACATTGTAGATTGGTGCATATCATGTGATTTATTATTGTGGGTTTAGGTCCTGTTACCTCCAAACATTGGGGCTGTGACCTTGTCATCACAGTTGATATATCTGTATTTGTACCCCTACACCCTGTCCTTTATACCCCTCTGGCTAGGTAACATAGACCCAACTTTAAAGTTCAGGACTTCTTTAATCTGATCGCATTCATAAATAAACTTCTAAAAAGATTTTGGTTTCCATTGAAGAATGACTTGCAGACCGCAGTCACACAGACCTGTATATGGATATGCACTGAACTTCCTCTTCAGACAAGTAAAATTCCTCCAACACATGTTTAGTAACTTTTAGTTTGGCCACGATTTCCAACCACATGGATCCTGCGTGGAGTTCAGCATGGTGGGGATGCCGGAATTTTTTGGTAAAGATGTGAGAGTCCGGAGATGCCTGGAATAAGCATTAACCCTGCAATAAAAAGCTTGGTTTTAGCTCATAGACGTTTTATGTCTAAGCCATTCTGTCTGGCATTGTTCATTAAGCCCTCCTTAAATTCAAGGAATTTTCAAAGCTCAAAGAGCAGGATTGTGATTAAAAAGCTGGTTGAGGGAGCAGTGTAGTTCTCAGATGGTTTATACAGATTTTAAAAGGCAGCTGGAACTAACTTCTTATGATGATTTTCTTGGTAAGTTGCGTGCATGCACGGGTGACCTGTCTATGGCAGCTTTAAAGGACACTCTTGGTGGGATGAGCAGATTGACTCATCTGAACCCATTTTGCAGAATGTCTGTCTGGCCTCTGAATATTGGGTGTTCTGCAGCTCACTTACCTTCTACGTTTACCTCTCTGCCCTTTCAGAACAAAGATCCTTCACACACATTGCGGACCACTAAATGCACGGACTTAGGACTGTGCATGCGCGGGGAGCCATGTGTCAATTAAAGGGGCAGGTCTGAGCCTGCAATGACTCCGGGAGACGTGGTCTGTGGCTCTGACCGGTGCATCCCTCTATGAGGGGTCCTTCTCCTAACCCCGCTGGTGGGTGAATCGACCAAAGCCACGGCCCACCTGTCAGATTGCCCACAGAGGTTGGGGACCTTTATTGTAATACATATGTTTGAAAAATATTTTAGTCTTTTTTGAGTCATGCTTTAACTTTATTGAACTCTATTGAACACAAAAATAATGCCCTTCACAAAACAGCAAATAGGGCCCCTTTGCTTCATTTTTTATGTAGTTATGCCTTCATGCTGGATTTGGGTCATTTCTAATAACACCACATGGCAGAACTAAACTCTGTATGTAGGCATGAATATTTTTTACATATCCAGCCATCTGCCTTGACTCGTTACCATTTCAGTAGATGACCCCGACACCTCACAGGCGGCTGATGGTTCTGTTGGAAATGCCTGCATTTTCTGCCTTATTAGTATACAAGGCCTAAAACTAAATCCCATTATGCAAATATACTCCCAAATGTTCATACGGAAAGTTTTATTTATGAGAGGCACAATGTTAACTTTTAGGCAAACATTTCACTGGATGAGGGTGAACATGAGCAAGTTGAAGTTTTGATGTATATAAATTGCAGCAACGAATAACTACTGACCACTGGATTGGAAGAGAACTGCGTCGTGTGATGTAAAAAGCATTGAACTTGGTCCCGATCTTTGTCAATCATGAATACAAGTCTTTTGTGAATTTTCAAGAACCTTGAAAAGCCTGCAAACCCAGAAATTATCTGACCCAAGATTTTTTGCCAACTATTAGCAAATGATTTTGAAGAAATCTTTTGCTGGTTTGCTGGATATGATAGGTGAGTCTTTCATAAATCAGGCCCATTGCCTTCCCATATCTCAACCACATGTTATCTCAGCCTTTCTCAACCTTTTTAACATGGGTGAACCCTTAAAATAGTTTTTAGTTTTCAGGGAATCCCATCTATAATTATAACATCCACAGCTCACAGTACATTAGCCAGGTGTCAGTAGGAAGAATGCCTCTTCTATTTCTGATCATTGGGAAGAACATCACCCTTACAGATAGCCAAAAAGATCAGTGGTGTCACTTAAACCGACCTGAGAGGTACAAACTGTTCATTATTTTAGGAACCCCTAGCAACCTCTGGAGTAATCCCGGTTGAGAAATACTGCGTTAGATGCTAGGAGTGATAGAGTCATCCAATGTTCTCATTGAACCATGAACCCACCATGAACCCACCATGAACCCAGAACCCAGGACCATTCAAGGTCACACAGCCTTCTGTGACCTCCACATTGCAAAGAAAGAAAGTTGCAAGAGAAACATTTCATACCATGGATAGTGAAACAGGGACAATGCAATGGACAAAAGCAAATATATCAAAAGATGATGGAAAATGAATGCCAAAAAAAATCTCCAAACATCCTAAAAAACAGGAGGCAGCACAGCCAAATCATTTTCTGAATGGGAAACCTCTGTAAGTTTTTTTTTTTGCTTCCTTTAGTCATATATCCCCTTACTAAATCCTAAGTGAATCCTTAGGAATTAAGTGAATTATTAAGTGAGGACACAACAGTATACCAGAAACAGGAAAAACTAGAGCCTGTTTTTCGCTATTATCAGTGTCTCTACTGGGAAATGTGTCCCCTGCTTCCTGTTTCTATTTCGAGAAATTAGAAGAACTCTACCCAAGGCACAATGGGAACTCTAAAAGCCTGAAATGGATGGATGAGTGGTGCTGATCCCAATTGGGTGTCATAATGGGGAGTATTTAGGTAGAGTAGAAAACCTCTACATAGCCAAAGAGAAGAGGAGCCCAATACAACATATATGGTAGAAAAACAGAATAACACCTAAAGATAGGAATTCAGAATGTATTTCTTCATACAGACAAAAAATACATGCCAATTCATTAGGCGGGTTTGAATTCCCCGCCACTCCCACCATGGGAAAAGTTTTATTAGGGTTCTTGACATGAACATCTCCAGACAATCATCAGCCAATTGGAATGCTGACCACCTAAACAATGGGCTTCCAAGGAAAACAGGAATTTCAATGTGTTTCACTAGAATAGATTAAATGTACTTAAGAAATCTCTAACAATGCCATAAGCAGCATGATGGCTCAGTGGTTAGCACTCTGGCCTTTGCAGTGCTCGGTCCCAGGTTCAAATCTCAGCCAGGACACTATCTGCATGGAGTTTGCAGATAGTGTCTATGGTAGAGACGTTAGATTGTGAGCTCCTTTGAAGGACAGTTAATGATATGGCTACGGACTTTGTACAGCGCTGTATACTGCAGAATATTGGTTATGTATAAATGCTGGATATCTGAACCCAGGCACGTTCCCATAGATAGAGTTAGAGCTTTATAAATGTATAATAAAATTGTGTGACTGTGGGGGGACATTAGAGTGTAAGCTCTTCTGGTTAAAATATAATATAAAATGGCCTTAATAAATTAGTAAATCTGACACCAAAACTTAATCAATCACTGCCTTTTAAAAAAGATGGACCTAGAGGATTCTTCATCACACAGAATATTTGGTGAATGTCAGATTCACCACGTTATCACTGCATTATAAATAGAACCCTTTAGGTCTCTGAATACATCCATGAATTTTGCTAGCCATTTATAAAGACTTGAACCTAGGGCATCAGCAGATAAGCAATGAGATATTTCTGGAGGTGACCAGTAGAAGTTCACACATTTCTCTGATGATGAATCAATGTTTCTTTTGAAATAACTTTTTGTTTAAGTCAGAGCACGCACACATACACCCCCGCAGAAAAGAGAGGGCCGCAACGGAGGTGTCAAAAAGACTTCTCCCTGCCATGGAACTATGTGGGCACACAACAATAGCAGCAGAAGGGAATGGAAGCGCATTAGGGTGACAGCCAGCTGTGCAGTAAGTACACATAATAGAACAAATGACAGAGGCATATTGGTGACTTGTCACATTCAATATTTTTAGATTACTTTCATGCTCCATACGGCTCTGTCTGACAGTAATTCTCTCTCTTTAAATGGCGCCGTTCTTTCCTACTTTGCATTGTGATGTGTTTATTGACTGGCATTGTTCTGTTGGGTTCATGCTGGGTCTTGTGGGCCGTAATAAGCTGCACATAGAGAAAAAAAAAAGATTCCGAGCCTTTATTCTATGTTTTTATTTATTTATTATCAATCGGAAATGTGTTTGTTAAAGATGTAAATGAGGCTGGCAGAAGGAGGTTGTCACGGTTACCTCTTCCTCGCTAAAGCGCAGGCGTCTCTCTACTGCACATGTGGGCAGTTCTAACCCTGGGTGTGCCTGCGCTCCCAAGTTTTATCAGTTTTGCCCATCCTGTCTGCCATTCAGGAAATAGCCTCTTAATCACCCCTGCCTATTTAGCTAGCTCAGACACAGCACTCAGCGTTTGTGCAACATGTCTTCATTAGCGCCGAGCCCCCTAGCTCTGCTGCTGTTGTTTAATTCAGTGTTTCCCTTGTTTTGCCCAGTGTGTTGTTTCCAGCCCATTCCCTTTTCCTGTTCCAGTGTTCCCCATGTGTCTGTGGATTCCTGTGTCACATGTGCCTCTTGTTGCTTTTAGTGTCTCCTGTGTTCCCTGTGTCTGCAGTGGCTCCTGTGTCACTGGTGTCTATTTCCTGGACCCCTGGTATTTGACCCCTGGCTTGTGACCTGATCTCTCTTGCTTGCTGCCTACTTTTACCTCAGCCTTCCTTGACAACTCTTCTGCTTAGTGATTTGGTACCGTGTATCATTCTGCCCACCCTGGTGTGCACTAGGACCACAACCTGGCACAACATCCTATCCACTCTTCTCACTGCTTTTACTCTGCGCCTCGGCCCTTCTCAGGGCTTATACCAAGTCTGTGGAAGCCATAGCGCCCCCTAGTGGCCCTGTCTGCCCAAGAGATTCTGTAAAGACAGTGGGAGATTTCCCTTCATCAGGACGAAAAGCTACAACCCAAAATGAGGGTGCTCCGATGTCTGCAAAAATGCTGCACAAATATCCAATAAAAGTACCAACAACAGCAGTGCATGCTTGCTTTTTGTTGCTGACTGACTGCTCCCCACACTTGGATCGGCAAAGGTTTACCTTTGCACATTTTTTACTTTTTACATAAAAGACTTCACTCGAGACTCGGCATGATTGTGTTCATTGTATCTTTGGGTCATATTGCTGCTGACTTCCATCCTACACATTCATGGCCAAGCATCCAACATGACAAAAGATAAAAAAAACGTAGAGTACAGCACATTCCAGGGGGCACCTGAGGATACAAAGCCCACTGTGCTCTCGGTTTAATGTTTGTTGTACCGGTGACTCATCTGCAGAATGAGAGGGAATAAATTAAGATTTTAGACAAAACTCCAATCAATCGTCAGCCAGCACTGACAGGGTAGCCTGGATATGATTCTGTGAGCGGGATGCTAGAGGAATCCATGTCCAGATTGATGTATGGAGAGGCCTGCAGATTCATAAAGTGTTACATTAACAAACAGCATCTGGCCGCAGCTCCGGAATTTGTCATCCAAGCTGATCAGCAAATTATTTGCATCAGTCAATGTCTCCGGCACTCTGCTACAACGCTTCATTCTGTAAATGAGTACAGTAATAAGACAGGCCTCACAGAAAAGCACGCATTAAGAGACGCTTTCAAGCTGGAGTCGCAGAGCGGCGGTCATGCCGGGGCCTCAATGATGTCATGGAAGCTTATTTATGACTTGTGTCTCCATTACTGTCCTGAAGAATTCAGAAACATTTCACTGTTACAGAATTCTATAAACAAAGACAAATGTACCCAATAAGGAACTGGTATGTTAAAGGTAAATTCATGTAATAAACAAATTAAGCAGCTTAATGTATTCATTTATTAGCAATTAGTGTACTTGGACCTGATTTGGCGTAAGCCTTGTCATACCTGTGCAGCAGGGTTCATGCTAGGGAAAGTAGAAGCAATACAAAATGCCTATTAGCTATGCTCTATTGCTCATGTGTTCACAAGGAACATTTGGATTGGGTGAAAAAGAAGAATTACAGAAAGGAAAGCTCATTTCTTTTCTTTTCACCATACATTGGTTTGGGGAGAACCACCTTTAAGTGTTACTGAATTGCATCAGAGAAAAATCAGGTCTACTCCCCCAGCAGCAAGTCCTGTGCTATGGCAGAGTTGTGTATGAGGGGGTGCTGAGAAGTTCCTGACTTTGCCCCCTTCCAGATGAAATAGAAAAATGAGTGTGGGGGCATATGACAGCCTAATATCTTAATATGTAACTGTGCAAATATCAGGTCTTTGAGATTCCTAAAACAGTTTTTTCTTTTAGTGAGAAGCTGTGATGGCAGAGGCACAAGCAAGTTTCACGTCGTTGGAGTTACGGGCCGTCATGAAGTTTTTGTGTAAGGACATTCACACTGAGATGTCAGAAACACTGGGGGAGAAGTGTCCTTCCTACAGCACTGTCATACCTGGATATCTCGTTTCAAGACCGGGCATTTCACCGTGGAAGATGAGCCCCGCAGTGGGCGCCCCTCAACCTCAACTGACCCGTCAACCTGCGATGCTGTCCATGAGCTGATTTTTGAGGACCGGCGAATATCCACAAAAAAGATAGCCCAGATACTGGACATCTCAGAGGAGCGTGTTGGGTTTGTCACCAATATCCTAGACATGTGCAAGCTTTCATCGAATTGACTGAGGTGACCTAGTGACTGAGGATGAAACCTGGCATCGCATCTATGATCCTGAAACCAAGGAACAGTCAAATGAATGGCACCACAAGCCAGGAACTTCTTAGCACCCCCTCGTAAATCACAAGACTGAATGAACAAAACCAAAAAAAAAATTTGGTAGGTTTAACAGCTTCCATATATTCATTCCATGCTTGGAGTTCAGCTTTAAATTCTGTGAACCTGGTTTGGATTGCAGTGCTGGAATATGAATGTGAAACAGATTGGAGACATGGGCCACTGGAGAGATGCGATTATTACCTCTTCTATTGCAGGAAACATCCATATTGGGTGACCTACAATGTCTCTTTACCCTTTATATCATGGAAGATAATGAAAGCACCTGAGAAAAACCCCCAAAAAACACGCAAGCTCCATCTCAGTCTAGAGATGCAAGGCCTCTGGGCTAAAAACCAACAAAGCTCTAAAAATGGAATGATTTTCCCTTGCGAAACAAAAGAGAGCAGTAAGGATGATATCTATTCCACACTGCTAACAACACATTACAGACAGAGGTTGTGCTGTACAGCGCAGGGAGGTCTGCAATCTGCAGTGTTCCTGTTTGTGTCTATTACCAGATCCCATTTGTATCGTTACCGTCTGGCAAGGCTTCTGTTTCTCCATAAAACCCTCCAGAGTCCCACAGATACAACCACATGAGGCTCCTAATGAGATCTCTACCATTCTATTACATGGATACTACGATCTTTGGACTACATGTATTTTTAAGGTCTTCTACATTGGTTAATATCACTTAATGCAGCTTTTGGAAGCCTGGCCGCTCTAAATGGGATGAAGTCATGTCTTTCGGCACCACTAATCCAACCAAACTCGAGGAAGGGATCATGTTGCACGGTGATTCAGTGACATAGTTGAGGATTTGGTGTCTTATGTCAGACAATGTGCAGAGACAGGACATGGAACATCAACTGCACAGCTGTGATCTGGGTATCTATAATATCATATAAGCCAGACACATATATAATGAAATGCTAAAACTTCAATGATGGAAGATCGCCAAGCCATCCAAATGGGTTGATTTATATTGCGCCAACTGCAAAGTAGACAAAACCCTTTCTATTCCTCTGATGACACATTTTAGACAATCTCAACTTGATCATCACTGATTAAGGGAGCAACATAAAGTAAAGCTTGCATCTAAAATGTAGGGTCCCCTGTAAAGTTGTCCCTTACTCCCCTTTATTGAACCACCTGTATAAAACACTTGTAAAAACAATTTACTTACCTTGGCCCCAGCTCCCATCAGGCTAGACAAGATGATTTCATTCTAGGTGTCTCATGGCAGAAACTTAGGTTTCAATAGAACCAGCCTCCTCTATGGCCGTACCACAGTTGGAGCGCTAGAAACCCTTTACACATAGAGACTATAAATTACATTTAGTTGGAATCTAGTTTTAGCAGATGTAAGCCCAGTCACGTGTAGGCTCAGCAGTTGGCACTCGCACCTTCTATCACTAGGGCCTAGGTTTAAATCTTGGTTTGTGTGCCTTCCATGTAATTTCATGAGTTTCCTTCAACACCCTGCAAACATACTGGTAGGTAATGGTCTTCTTGCCTTCAATTAGTGTTCCTTATCTAGGGTTCCTTCAGAGATGGCTAGGGGTTCCTTAGCAATGCATCACTCTCAGATCAGTATAACTGACACCAATGATATTTCTCACTATCTGTAAAAGTGAAATTCTTCCCAATGACCAGCAATGTGAGAACCATTCTTCCCATTGTCCACCACAGTAATGTATCGTGAGCTGTGGGTGCAGAAATTATAGAAGGGGTTTCCCAAGACCTGAAAGTTAATTCAAGGATTCACCCATGTTTAAAAGGCCAAGACTCTGGAATGGACAAAACATCAAAATCTCACCTGAGAGACAGTTTGTGATATAACTAATGTGCGAAAAAAATATTTGATAATATTCACCAAAATCTCTTCTCATTCTATTAGTTGCCATTGCTTGAGTTTATATGTTTCACTGCTGTTATTGCCCTGAAAAATCCCATGCATCCCCTATTGGAGTGTATGTCCTGGAAAGGTGCAAGAGATGAACAGCGCTGAGATGCAACAAAATACAATGTTATAACAATGTCCAAAATTTTTTATTCAAAACAAGGACACTTGTTAGTAAGGTTCTCAGCAAATAAAAGTCACCCAGTTAGCAAACCTCCAAAGAGTCTACCTGTGAATTTTTGGAGATGAGAAAGAATGACACCTTTGTGCTGAAAGTATACAGACTAAGAATCACTGCTACACCCCCATTTAATGGAACATGAAGGAATTGTTGGTTACACCAACAAGAGATTTTTTCCACCACTTTCTTTATGCTTGCTTTCAAAGTAGTAAATGGAAGATAGATGAAAGGTTTAGTACAGTAGAATATTTTAGGTAATTAAATAATACATTTTTGACATCTACAATGTGCAGGGCATCACAGAATAATATCAATGACATCATAATTATATACTGTATTTTTTGCCGTATAAGACGCACTTTTTCTTCCCCAAAACTGGGG
>NC_092869.1:44476402-44542189 GCF_032062135.1 Pyxicephalus adspersus | reverse complement strand
AAGGGGAATTTGAATGGCACAGAGTGATCAGAAGGGGAATTTGAATGGCACAGAGTGATCAGAAGGGGAATTTGAATGGCACATGAGTGATCAGAAGGGGAATTTGAATGGCACAGAGTGATCAGAAGGGGAATTTGAATGGCACATGAGTGATCAGAAGGGGACAATCAATGGCACATGAGTGATCAGAAGGTGCGTCTTATATTCCGGAGCGTCTTATACGGCGAAAAATATGGTAATAAAAAAAATCAAAGATGATTGAGTTTGAACATCATTTCAGTCATCGATAATCCTATCATTGCCAATAAAAATCAATAATGATCCCTTCATGTGTTTTTATTCAATATCATCATGATCTTATCATTGTCAATCATTCGATGATCACTTTGAGCTCTTTGGGGAACATTCATGATTTTGGAAGAGTTCAAAAATGAATTCATTTTAATTGCTTCTGATATGCTGCTGATATTGACAATAATAGGAACATCAAACACTGATATTGACAATGATGAGAATCAATAACTGATATCACCAATTTTTGATTGATTTTCATAATGAGATCATCCATTGTGAGAATGACGATGATGATATCATCAACAATATTAATGATGCTATAATTGATAATGAGGTAATCTATGAGAAAACCATTGATAAATTTTGTCGATGATGTTAAGACCATTGCTGATAGATATAGATGATGATAATATAGTGCATGATATCAATGATGACGATGATGAGATCAATGATGATACTGAGGATGGTGAGGTCATCCATGGTGAGACCTTTGATAATGAAATTGATATGATATTGATGAGCTCATCCATACTGTTAATGATGATTTCATCAATAATCGGATCATTCATGAGGAGATCATGGATGACATTGGTAATGAGAAGATCATCAATGATATAGTGTATATTAAGATCACAGATGATTAAGATCAAGGATAATGAAATCATTATGGTGATAAGAACAAGATTATCAGTGATGATGAGATTTTCGATGCCTTTGACAAACATGAGATTGTAATGATATTGATGATGCTGACATCATTGATGATTGAGATAAATGATGATGAGATCATGGATGATTTTAACAAAGTTAGGATCATCAATTATATCAAAAATTATGAGTTCAATGATGATGGAGGTCAAAGATGATGAGGTTATGAAGACAAGATTATTTAATAATGAGGTTATTAATAGATATTGACAATGAGACTATGGGTAGTGTTGGTGTTTGAATTCAGGTTGTCCTTATATTTGACCCGAATATGGCTGTTAGAATTCGGATAGACCCGACCCGAAAATTCCACTTCGCGAATTTGTGTGTAAAAATATGTGTAAAGAAAAAAGATGCTTTAATATTAAAGTAATTTATTGAATGTGTGTGATTTGTGTAACTAACTTTTATTTTTTTACAGGTTATCCCACAATGACAGGATGATTCCCACGACTGCATCCTCCTTTCAGTGTGGGATCCCCGGGCACTAGAGGTTAAATGAGGACAAGTCTTCCCATTCATTCACCTCTAGTACTCTATGATTGGCTGAGGAAAGGAAAATCCTGATAATGCTTGAGCTGTCATAAGGGTTTACCTTTCCTCAGCCAATCACAGAGCACTAGAGGTGATAATTGGGGAGACTTGTCCTCATTTAACCTCTAGTGCCTGGGGATCCCACACTAACAGGAGGAGTCCCACGGCTGCATTTATTCATGAGCACAGCCGTGGGACTCCTGTGTTCTTGGATAGAGACTCTCTATGCAAGAACACATATTACAGTTATGTTAGGGCTGCAAGATCAATCATGGGAGCAGAGCTGTCACCTTTGTTCCCCTGATTGCTCTTGCAAATCTACAAAGTCATGAATAATAACTCGCATCTCACCCCCCCCCCATAGAATTTATTGGTGTTCGAATTCGGCGTCGATCGCCTGAAAAATATCGGGCTATTCGTTCGAATAGCCGTCGAATCAAACACTGAGATATTCGACCGACACTAATTATGGGTGATCAATTCATATGATGAATAATCCATAGATGATTTTGAAAATATAGAGATCATCGATGATTGACATCCATGATTTTTAGATCATCCATGATAAAGTCATCAATAATAATGATCAGTGCTGTCATTGACCGTGGTGAGATGATCAATGATTGACATTGACAATGATGAGACCATGAATGATATTACCAGTAAATAGATATAAAAAATAAATAGATAATTCAGAATAATTAGGATCATCAATAATTAATAACTATAATGAAATCATTGAATGGCATAGATTGTGATGAGATTATCGATGACCCATATGATGATAGGATAATTTAAAATAATAACAATGATAAAATGTTTGATAATTGATATCAAGATAGCACTGTCTGTAATTCTTCTCACTTTCTCCAACAAACTAATTACAGTATAGTGAAGGAGATTAATCAATTCACAAACCTTTTGGCCTGTGTGGCCCTATAACGTACTGAATAGAATTTAAAGGTCAGTCATGGTTTTATTATTATTTGATGGAGAAGCCCCATCCTCCCACTTCCACAAATATTCACCAGTTAGACTTCCCTGTGAACTCTCCTCCTCAGCGGTGAGCCATCGTCCGCCGTCTTCCGGAATGTCAGTACAATACAAGGCAGACCTAGTCATGGCATAAATAAAGTATTGAAGTAAAACCTCAGACAGCTAAATAAACAGCTGAAACACAAATATTTTGGTAGGAAAAGCCTTTTATAGATATGTAATTCTCTGCAGCTCAGTCTTTGTCAGTCTTTTAGTTTTCATGTGCTACTTTGGCAGAATAAAGGGAAGCTCCTGCAATGTTTTCTGTGAACAGAAAGAAATGGCTTTGTGTTTGGAATATTACTTTGTCATTGTGCCGCTTTTCCACTGTCACAGCAGCAGCTTATGAATATATTTCTGAATGTTTTTGTTTCCAGTCTGTTTGCAAAACACTTTTTAATATGATATTATGTTTGTATGTTTAAGATATTATTTGTGTAGTTATATCTGTGTGCCATTGTAACACTTCCAGGTACTTATTAAGTCTCACAATGATCACAGTGCTCCATCTGACAACGCTTCCGGCTGCTTTTCTCTCCAGAACCACACTGCCGTCTTTGTTCAGCCATCACATTGGGCCAGGGGTGTCCAAACTTTTTGCAAAGAGGGCCAGATTTGGTGAGGTGAAAATGTGTGGGGGTAACCAGGGTTAGAGTGGGCGTGGTCTGCGTGGGTCCCGCACAACACACGCCCACCAAGGTGACGTGAGGGATTCCCTGTGCACGGAGTCCGGTGTCAGTGCAGGCTCCATGCGGAGCACGTTCTTGGAATCAGAATGGGCATGGTCCATGCAAATGCCGCACAGCACATGCCCACTATACTGACGTAGGAGATTCCCTGTGATGCCGACCGGTGTAAAATTGAACATGGGGTGCAAATTGGCCCCCGGTCCAGACTTTGAACATGCCTGCCTTAGGCCATCATTTGCTTCCCAGACAGAGATGCCGGCTTGGAGGTGACATGATCCATCCTTGTTCCTGTGCAGAAGGTCTCACCAAGACGTAGACCAAAAAGGAAGCTGACCTGGACACTTTTGCAGGTGAGGGGCCAAAAAGTGCAAAACTACAACCTATTCTGCTGTGGTAGATCACAGGTCATGGAAGGGGTGCATTTTGGCACCTTGAGTGCTAAAGAATCATATCCTAGCCCCGCCTATGCATTTCTTTGCTGTGTTCACAAATAGATTTGGGTTGATCTGTTGGAACATGTTCCAAGTTAAAAAAAACACATGCAGTTTTTCCATAAATCAAAGTGGGAAAATTGATTTATTTTGGGGTGTTGCATTAAAATTTAGCTCATACCAATACTTCCATCAACAATGTTTTTTTTCCCAAATGTAAAAGTCCTTTAAATGTGTTCCTTTTATTTATGCACAAAGGCCACTTAGAAATAACTTTTAATGAAAAGGCACATTTATTGGCTGCAACATTGTGGCAAGTTAATTCACAAATCATACAAACCACCAAAAATGGAACAAGGTACCGTACATTCTTTATAATGATACCATGGTCAGGAAAAGGGTCCATAGTGAGCATCCCGCTTTCCTGTCTAAACCAGGCCCAGTGGTACCACACCACACAGGAACACATGTAACAAGAATTATTGTGCTGCAGCTGAAATCTTTCTGAATAGCACCCAAACGCACCTTCCTGGGAATCCAGCATGCATTATAGCACATTTTCAGTGTGTTATGGAGCAAACGTAAGCAAAAAAAGCTCATGCAATAGGCAGGCCATTCATATGCACAATCTGCCTGACCTTATGGCACAGCACCAAGGACAGGGGTTACTTCTGTACCGGGTCCCAAACAAAAGAGCTTGAATTTGGCAATTGTTGCACTTTTAGTGTTTTAGTGTCTTTTATTATTATTACACAGTATTTATATAGCGCCATCATATTACGCAGCGCTGTACAAAGTCCATAGTCGTGTCACTAACTGTCCCTCAAAGGAGCTCACAATCTAATGTCCCTACCATAGTCATATGTGATCAATGTAGTCCAAGGTCAATTGTTAGGGAGAAGCCAATGAACCTAACTGCATGTTTTTGGGATGTGGGAGGAAACCGGAGTACCCAGGGAAAACCCACGCAGACACGGGGAGAACCTGCAAACTCCATGCAGATAATGTCCTGGCTGGGGATGGAACCTGGGACCTAGCGCTGCAAAGGCGGGAGTGCTAACCCCTGTCTTTTAAGTTTACTTAATATAGGGGAAGACATTTCTGATAGTGGGCAGCCCTGCACAGCCCAATGCATATCTATGCCGCCAAGTTATTGCAGCTGCATAGAGGTGAATCCTGCCTGGACATTCACACGAGTATATTCCCCAATACTTTTGTATTTATATAGATAGTGTGTTTATTTCTTTGCATTTGTTGTGGCTATGGTTGAATATTTCTTGTTTTTATACAGCCGGTTTCAAGGGAATCATTCCGATTATCTGGCAGCACAATGTCTTAGTGATGATTGTTTTTTTTCAACCTTTTTTAATCAGTTGGTTTCTTTCTCTCTTTACACTGTGAATAAATACATTCTCGGGTGAAATAAATAAAGAGGCTTTGTGATTACCATTACACACTGTGCACTGTGTTGTTTATAAGTATAATGACTGTGATTGCAGCTTACTGAATTCATTGTTCCTAAAGAGACCCTGTCATCATTAAATGAAAGTGTGTGTTCCTTCCTACCGTATAGCATCCTGAACCCCCCAAATCAAACCTCAAATGTAGGGGGATAGGTTCACTTTTATGGTGGCTCTACCTTTGCTTTGCTAATGTAGGGGGATAGATTCCATTTTATAGTGATTCTACTTGTGCTTTGCCTATGTGGGGGTAATAAGTTCACTTTTATGGTGGCTCTACCAGCAGAACATACTTGCATGGTGATTTGGGGCACAAAGAGAGCCTTCAGTCCTGTGTAGGCTCCATATTATATAACAATGTTCCAATACCCCGCATGGGCAGAGCACAGGTTCACTTTATACCTGTTTGACCACCTCTCTTCCATGGCAATGATTCTTTTAATCCAGCCTTTCTCAACCCTTTTACCATGGGGGAACCCTTTAAATAATTTTAAGGTCTTTGGGGAACCCTTTCTATAAATAATATGTCAACAGCTCACAGTATAGTAGTGTGGTGGTCAGTGAGAAGAATGCTTGTACATTGGTGGCCATTGGGAAGAATGTCATCCTTACAGATAGCACAGATATACAGATATACCCTTACAGATAGCCAAAAAGATCATTGGTGTCCCTTATACTGACCTGAGAGTCACAAATTTCTCATTGCTCCAGGAACCGCCCAGCAACCTCTGGAGGAACCCCAGGACACCATGGAACGCGTGTTGAGGGGCTCCCTTTAATCCATTACTGTGCTCCATTCAGTTTTTCAGCTCAGCACAGTCTGTAATTTCTGTGAAGGTTTATAGGACAGTGAATGTCATGATATCCTGCAAATGATGACCAAATGAAAGTTTCTTGTGTTTAAATATCAGAGAGTTATTGTAACACGGGCTGCTCCATTCCTCTGGGGCAATGAAAGAGGGTAAGATAAATTAGCGTCCTTGCTTCATCTGCATCATCCTTCACACGGCGTCCCCGGGTGGCTGAATATTCACAGCGGTGAAACTTTTTTGCTTGGCTACATCTGTATCCTGGATGGGGCTGTATTGGAAGTCTTAAAGCTGGATATATATATATCTTTAAAGACTACTTAACTAAATTTGCTGACACTTTGGATCCTGAGTTTTCATTGTTCTGGTGCATGGGTGGGTTTCATCTCAACTACTCACATCGGTTCTGGTGGCATGAATAGTTCCTTTTGGGTTGAGTCTAACATTGGGGTCCTCTCCAGGTTTTAATGACTTCAGGGTGGCATAATGAGGGCTCAACAATACTGGTTGGCAAATCTTCACCACTCTTTGGTACCAAAAGGGGCTGAGCAGAGGGTCATGTGACAACAGCCTCCAGTGGATAAAAGGGTGCTGAGGTTTTAATTTAATATCAGGTAAATGTTGGGAGTGACATGGGGGGTAATATTGAGATAAGTCTATTATGCATTTAAATGAATTTTAAAAGGGGTATATACTGCCTGTTATAATTGCTACATTCATCTCAACTATGGCTGCATGGCATTTCTGATGGGTCTTCTTTGTGATGTCTTCCAAACTGTATAACATTCCAGTGTGGGAACTTTCTTTAATAAAGACCGGTCAGTGCTGCTCCCTTTCCTTGTGCAGGGTGACTGGTCTTGTCTCCGCCCCTCCTGTAGTTTCCTGAGTGGGGGTTCCTAGCTCCTCCCACACCCCTGCTCCCAGTACAGGCTATGTACAGCATAGTTATAACATCACTGCTACTTCTTTGTTATAACATCTGGGTTTGTAAAGGCATTTGATGCTCACAAACTGAATTTCCTTTTGGGGCATTTAAAAATCCTATTTAAATATTTTTTTTGGAGCCCATTGTTCAGCTTTAAATTTTTGTTCTTGGATTTAGTTATTATATTTTCCCATAGTCCTGCAGTGCTCATCTCACAGGCAGAATATTTAAAACCAAGACATTAGTGATTCCGGTGCCAAGATCCTGAATCAGCAGAATTGTCAGTCAGCGCCAAGCAAAATGGTAATAGTGATTGGCAGGTAATTGTCACACCATTGATGGAGAAATGATGTTACTATTTGGCTGCTGCGGCATTTGTGAGAGTAATATACATACCGGATATCGTCCACCTCTGGGGGCCACACGGTGCACCTGCGGAGCTTCACTTAAAGGGACAAATACAGCATGTGACAACACCGATCTTTAAACACTCATCAGTTGTAATAAAACTATTTCAGTAATGAGCATTGGGGGAATCTACTCTGCTGGGTTTGAATGCAAATATCAATGATTTCAATGTACCAAGGTATGTGTCACCCCAAAAATTAAACATAACACTTAAAATTAAAAAGAGTAATCTAATACTAATCATTTGCCTAACCTTTTAATAACTATATATAAATCAAAGAACAAAAATGAAACATATTGCAGTCACCACTTCTTACTTTTGGTGGCTGTGTTTGCTTTTAAACTAGCTTGTGTTGCCATCTGTCCTCACTTGGACTACAAACACCTTCTCCATCTCTCATCACCAATATATAGGAAGAAAGGGTTGTGTAGCTTAAAGTAGAGCTGATAATTTTGCTTGACATGTCAGTCCAGTGAGCAGGATTTTAGCTAGGATCAAAAGGTATGGTTTTGTACTTTGCAGAAAAAGAGTTCTTGAAAGTTCCTGAAACATGAAAACTAATGCAGCCAAAAAATTTAGGACTGGTAAGTTGCAATATGATGTCAGTCTTTGAAATAACAAGACTGGAATAATAACTTTTTTTTATATATATAGGATTTCTAATATTTTTCCCCTTTAATATTCTCTCCATTCACAATGAAGAACCAATGTCGTCTTGTTTTCCACTGATTGAAGTCATGGAGCAGATCAGTTTCTGATGTTTTTATCATTCCTGCATCCATTGACACAAAGCGTGTTCCTTTATTCACTGGTTTCAATTTATAAAAAAGAGTAAATTCCAAGGAGCCAAATCTGGTGAATATGGAGGATGTTCCAGCGTAGTAATGTGTTTGTCAGTCACATAAAGTGCTGTGTGAGAAGGAGCATTGTCCTGATGAAGAATTAAACCATTTCCCACATTTCTGCCGTCTTTTCCTGACTCTTTCTCTCAGTTTTATCTTCCTTATAATAATGTTGGGTCACTGTTGTGTCTTCTGGAACCCATTCTGCCAAAATGACGCCTTCATGTCACAAAACACGATGACATGGCTGTGAATTTGGACTTTTTTGATTCTTGGTGATGAAGCTGTTTCCAGTGACTGTGGTTTGGTTTCAGGATCATACTGGAAGATCCGGGTTTCGGCACCAAGTGATGACTTTATGGAAAAGGTTCGGCTCCAACTCAAGTTGCTGCAGAATGTCAGCGCAAATTTCCTTGCAGCTCTGTTTCAGCTCTGGTGTGAAATTTTACTAAAAATATCAAATTGACGCATTGCTCAACTTTTAAACTTCTCTTAATTTCAGCACATGAGATGAAACACAACGGCATTAAATGGTGACTGACAATAAACTAAACACAGAGAGAGTCGCTATTTGTTCTACGTGTTTGGAGAAGTTTAAGCTACGTACACACTTCCAATTACTATCGTTGGAAAACGAACGACGAACGATCCTGCACGATATCTACGAACGATCGTATAGCACCGATCCTGCACATAGAGATAACGACACGATCGTTCGTAGATATTGTACACACAATAGATACGATCGTTTGAGCGATAGAGGAACTATGTGCACGACAGGAAAGTGAACGAACGTTCGTTCATTACGCATGCTCAGACCATGGACGATCAACGAACGACTGTACACACGAACGATGTTCAACGATCGTCGTCCAATCCGATCCGCCGGTCCAGTCGTTCGTTTCCAACGACTTTCCTCGTTCGTTGGCGTCGTTGGTTACTTTTTTACGAACGATTTTTTGCCCAATTGATCGTTCGTCGTTCGTTTTGAACGATAAAAATTGGAAGTGTGTACGTACCTTTACACATTCATGGCAAGAGATCCGAATCATCTCACTGCTTTGTATAAGAGACAGAAACACATCTCCTTATTTCATAGACAGAACTTATATACAGCATCTTTGTTCTTAGGTTTATATATTTTAACCTGAAGCTTATCAATGCATACTATAACACTTGCACTGTGATACCATGCCAATACCTGTTCTAGATGTGATTTTTTTCCCCCGATGTTTCTTCTGATTAACAATGAATTGTGGCAAATCAATGTGAAACACAATGATTATTTTACAAAATAGTGATATATAATGAATATATTATATACGGAATGGTGCAGAGTGGGGTTGATAGGGGGTGAAGTTTTTACCCGAATGCACACACAATCCCCCCTCCACCCTCTGCACAGGAGATCCAGAACAGACGCAGGGGCAGAGGTGAAGGATGCAGCATGTTCTCCGCTGGTTTCTGAGGCCCCATAACTAAATGAAGGGAATGTGCACACAACAACAGACAGGAAATCCTCATTGTGAAATCATTAACAATCTCTAATTTAAAACAGCAGCACCAGAAAAAATGGAAAAGGAGAAACTCAAGAATGAAGTGAGCAACAATACAACACTGTTTATTAAATGCATAAATATTATCTTACAATGCTCACAAATAATTCCTTCAATAAATACAACAATTTCTCCACATTAGAAGTTAGGAGGGAAACCTGCTAACGAAACAGAAATTTGAATTAGAGAGACTCAAGATTACCAGATTTTAAAGGTCCATTTTCACCAAAATGTTTTATTAAAGGGAACGAAAGCCAGTTATGTAACCCAACATTTCCTGGTATATTTTCCTTAGTATGATATTTATTCAAAATCAGGGTAAGAACCCTCATATTGGGCACAGCAAGTGAACTGACCAAGGAACTCAGCACAAGGATGGTAAGAACCCCTCACAATGGGCATAGAAGGTCTACAGACCCAGGAACTCAGCACAGGGATGGCAGGAACCCTTAATATTGGGCACAGCAGGTGTACAGACCCAGGAACTCAGCTCAGGGATGGTAAGAACCCTTCATATTGGGCATATAAGGTGTACAGAGCAAGGAACTCAGTACAGAGGGATAGTAAGAACCCCTCATATTGGGCACAGCTCAACAAAAGGATGTCAGGAACCCCTCATATGGTGTACAGACCCAGAAACTCAGCACATGAAGGGGGCAGCCTTTCATATTAAGCACAGCAAGTGTACTGACCCAGGAACTCAGCATAGGGGTGGTAGGAACCTCATATTGGGTGCAGAAGGTATACAGACCCAGACACTGAGCAAAGGGATAGGGTGAGTAATTCATAATGGGCACAGCAGGTGTACAGACCCAGGAACTCAGCCCAGGGAAGGTAGGATCCCTCATAATGAGCACAGCAAGTACCTGGGGACCTGGGAACCTCAGTATATTGCACAGAAACATCCAGAAAGATTTGTGTCTCCTAAATCTGCGTTCAGCTTTATGAATTTGCAGATAAGTTGTTTTGCAGGAGCGGAGTGGCAAATACTTCAAACGCTGCATAACAAGAAGAAAGCATTGTAGATTTTGGCAAAACACAAAGTAGGGTGGAGGGAACACAAATATCATAAAGAAGAAGTATGTTCCTCCCATAAAATAAATTACAAAGTTTAATTCAGTTTCATCTTAAACATCACGGTTAAAAGGGAAAAAAAGGAAATTTACTTTTATGAAAAGGCAGAGTGGGCTGTAATGAAAAGCTCTGATTTACTAGCAAATTAAAAATAAAAAACAGATGGTGTTTTTTTATAGGGAAATAAAAAGTCAACTGCTCAACTTCAAAGTCAACAAAGCGCAGTAGAGTGGAAAGCAACATGGCGAAAAATGTGATAAAATGAGCAAAGTTAGCAACGTAGGGGAGAGGAAAAGAGCAAAGTAAAAAAAAAAAAAAAAAAAAAGTAAAAAAATTATAATTAAAAAAAATAATGATTTTCTGAACATATGAAACAATTTAGTCCAACTGGCATTGCAGATTATTACCTGTAGTGAGATACGCAAGGGCACCCATGATAAAAATGATTGCCGGGTTCCATCCAAAGTCCTCATTCCCATTATGTACGGTGCAACTCAGTGCTCTTCACACAGTGTGCAAGGACTTTAGACATGGCATAGAGAGCAACATCTGATGTTCCCACTTATGCATTGCTCTGCATTTTCCCAATACCATACTGCACGCATTTCTGTCCAGCTTTGTGTGTTGCCCCATTCCGTATAATGAAAGGAATCAGGATCACAACAGACAGCCATGCAGGTGGCTTTGCATTGCGGTATAACACACACAAATGCTCCTATAGTGGGAACAAGGCCTAATTATTATAAGGTGATCAGTTTCTAGAAACCAAAGCACTGGCATTACTTTAGAATTATAAATTTCCCAAACACTTATTTTTTTAAAAAAAGTTGTCAAAATTGGCCTCTAATTAAACCTTAAATCAAAATTGCTGGTAAAAAAGTTGCTGTGAAATGTGGCTCCATTGTTCAAATTGTGGGCCCCTTTCAGACATGTGGAGGAAAACAGCATCTTTCAGTGCTCCCAGCCGCCCCTCTTCAATTGCAATGCTATCAGCTTCAGAGTTTGACAACCGCTTTGATGTGAAGTTGAATGCGGTTGGGATGGAGATATTGTTCTGCTCCCAGAGAAAGAAAAGCAACCACATGGCCCCAAGTGGCTTGTTGCATTCATAAACCTTTGCAGGATTCACCGCAATTGCAGCTTTGTTCAAATTTGAGCACAAAATAGTTTCAGATGGCTCCCATTCAGTGGTTGGGAGCAGTATTTAGCCTGCAGTAGAATGCTGTGGTTACCTGTAAGTCTGAAATGGCCCTTAGGGGTCCTAAGGGTCCCCCTTATGACTTTACCTTCTCTGTTGACTCCAATGTATTGCACCAAAATCCAATTATCCATTATGCCATTGAAGATGCCATTTTTTACTCATTCTCAGTATTTACTTGTTTATTCTTCGCTGTCCCCTTGAATATCAGGCACACCTTAAAATCCATTTTAATAGCTATGCAAGAGCATGGCCAGCCCCACACTAAACCAACCTGAAAGTTTTCCTTGCACTGATATTGTCTTCTAGTGTGTACCTGTGTCTCTCTGTACATTCTCCTCCCACACCATTGATTTTGCCTTGGCTACCATCCTTTTGGGGAACCTTTTCCTTTCTCCCAGTGACCTCACTAGATGGAGGGGGCAGGGGGTGCGGACTATACCTGGTGACACCTTCAGGGGGGCATTAAAATAACTGCGGAGTAACTGCTCCTTGTGCACAGCTACCAAATATCTGGACACGCTCCACTACAACACACTTAGTACGCTCACCATATATACATTTTGACCTTTATGTGTATAATACTTTGAAAATATAATTTGCTAGTACAGCGACCACTGGTGTGCTATGTGCATTTATAAACTTTGTTAAAATCTACATAAAATGTATATGACTATAACCTATAAAACTGCTTTGTTCATGTGCAAAATAATGTAAGACAAATTTTTAATCCTCTGGTCAATACCTCGTTCCCCCAAGTTGAGCACAATTCACATCATACTGTAAATCCCAATAACATTCTTCCCAACTTGCTCAAATCTGTCTAAATGATTTCAATTACTGGGCTGTATACAGCCACCTTCAGGCCTCAGAACATAATATACATATATATATATATAGAATAAAATATTACAGCAAGTCAGTGTCACTACAAATTTTGGCATGTTTGGCATATCCACAAGTCTGTCTTTGCCTTTATTGAGCTTAATTGTGAAAGCTGTGCACAAAAAAGGTAAATCAGTGGCCACCAGCATTGTCTGTGGTCTCCTTGCAGCTTATATAACCCCATTACTAACTTGTCTTGCTTTGTCCTGCACCATAATCATCTCTGGCCATATTTTTACAGGCAAGGCTTTCTTTCCTCATGTCAGAGTTGCCCCCCTGATGAATGGTGATCTGTTAACTGGTGGAGTAATAGAGATGGAGGATGCACAGAATGGATGAAGTAGAAACAAGGGGATCCTTGCATTGCAGGACCTCAGCTACAGCTTCCTCTCCAGCAAGGAGAACATTGAGCACCACAGCGGTGACAACACCAAATCTGAATCTAGTGGGAAAGTCTGCAGAGCCTTATATGATCCCACATTGTGGACATTCTGTTATGAGGCAATGTAATAGGAGTGCCTAGGCACAGTAATTCACTGCTGGTTTCCAGTTGGATGAATATACAAAAAGTTCCCTTTTCCAGGTATTGGAGGTGGAGTGCATATAATCCCCTACATCTTTGACTTTTTCAGGTTAGGTCCACTTTAATAGTTCAAATCAACTGTTAGCTGAAATTTCTTTAAAAAGACAGTAGGCTGATGAAAAAAAAGTCATCACTGTAACTCCCTGGAATGAAATTAAGATTTTCATCTTGGCCAAAACTTGTGTCATCTAATTAACCCGATTTAAATGAGCAGCGATAGGGTTGTACGCGGACTAAAATTCCCTGGAAGAAGTGTACTTATGACGGTTTGATGGTGAATGACTTCTGCAGACTTGATTTTAATTCCTCCAAATTATCTTCTCACTGATGAATATTAAAACTGACAGATGTATTAAAAACATCCTTTGAGGTTCATCAGCTATAAAGAGAGACATCGTACAAAAATTGCATTTTACTGCTAAAGGAAATGAGTGAATTAAAGGGATATTGTTACCCCGCCCTTCACGCAGACCTCTGCAAGAGCCATGAAGGGAAAACCTGGCAGAATGTCAAAATTCCCCACTGTATGCACCATGCAAGTGTCAGAATGGGTGAATTCATTGGATGTCTGAAGCACACCTGACTTTATTTAGAAGCAGCTATAAATCAAAGAAGGCAGCCCCCCTACTGTCTCAGCAAAGGTCAACATTGGTTTGTTGAGTTCCCAAATCTGTGTGCTACCAATCTTTGGTTTATTGGCAGACTACATACTCTGAGATACCAGCAGCTTTATATGAAAGCCAACTTTGGGCAGCTTTAAATTTCACTGAAATATATTGATATGAATCCACTCAGGTGCACTAAATGCCTTTATAAACCCAAATATATTCATTGTAAAGGTGTCAGTGACATTTTCACTGTGCTTCATACATGTGAGAGGAGCCCAGCAAGCCTCCAAAGAGGAGGAGGAGACAAGACCAGTCATTATGGACAAGGACAAGGAGCCACAGTGAATGGTCCTTATTACAGCAGGGCGGATACAAGGCTCTCATCTTGCACAATTAGGGAGAGAAGAAGTGGTCGGTGTTTATTATAGCAGGTGACAGATAAACAGCAGTGACAGGTCTGTATTACAGGAAAGGGTGAATACAAGACCAGCCACCATGCACAAAGATAAAAAACCACAATGAGTGGTCTTCATTACAGCAGGAGGCAGATTCAAGACCTCTCACCCCACAAAAAGGGAGAGCAACAGTGACTTTTTTTATACAGCAGAGTGCTATTGAACACACTAGGACACCTGGGCATTATCAACCAGTGGTCTTTTTCATTATCTATCTATAGGTAGTATCTAGGAAAAGCCGCTGAGCGTCAGGATTAGTTTTCGTCAAATATCTCAACAGCAATTTGATTGAAAATGAGATATTGCTCGGGTGATCGAATGTTGAATCCGAAAACCATTGAAGTAAATGGTGGGAGAATTTGGGTTATTTTTAGGGACTATTAAGGGCTGCAAGAGCAATCAGATTGCTATTGCAGCCCTTTACTAGTTGTGTGTGAGTTAGAGTGAGATAGAGTTTCTCTATCCAAGAACACAGGGCACTAGACGTAATGAATGGGAAAATATGTCCCCATTCAACCTCTAGTGTCCGGGGATCGCCTGCAGTCACAGCTCTGACCACAAAGTTCCCACGGTCATGTGACCGTGGGAACTGAACTGCAGATGAACTCTGCAGTTCTACTACAATCCCTCAATGATTGCAGACTCAGCTGCAATCATTGAAAAGATGCCAGTCAGCAAGTATCTCTTACTTTGTAACACGCACAGTAATATGATACATTTGTTATATTTTTCTCACAGTGGATAACAGAAAAATGTAACAAATGCATCATAATATTACTGTGCTGGAAAGTGTGTTACAGAGTAAGAGATATCATGTCATTATAGGATAACCTGTAAAAAAAAGTATACATTAGTTAAATAAACACAAGCACTCTTTTTTTACATTTTTTTTATTCAAATTGTTACCGTCGAATCTCGTTTTTTTTCAAGTCGGGTCTACCCAAATTCGAACAGCCATTTTCGGGTTGAATACAAACACAAAACGTGAATTCGAACACCAACACTAGTCAGGATCAGATGGAACCACCAAGCTTACACTACAGTCACATGACCTATTCCCCGTCCACCAGGGCTGTGCTCTATTGTTGGGAGTGGAACTGGTCAGCAGACCATTGGTTATAACCTGAAAGTGTTGTGGGCAGTAAAAAAAAATACAAAAAAATAACCCCCCTTCCTTTAACAAACATAATTTTGATTCCTAAACTTTCCATTTTGTGTAACGATCACCTTTCTCTCCCGCCGTGACACGGTTCAGAAAATTTCAGATATGTGTTTAGGAAGTCACAAAGTTTACAAGCTGAAATCATTCGTCTCCCGACGCTTTATGAAGACGCACGCAGAAAAATAACAAAATAGGGAGCGCGGAGCTCCAATGCCGGGAATACAACTTGTCATTTATAGAGATGGAATATATCTGGACACACCAGACGCTCCGATCAATAAAACTTCTAAAAAGATTCATTTTGCTACTTTTATTCGCTTTTTGCTCGGCACTTACAGGTGACATCAAAACAGTAAAAGCGCATTACAGGGCGAGATCAATATTGGTGGAATAGGAGTGTCGCCATGAGCCGCACAATGAGGTGATTGGTACACGTCCACCATATTTAATTATTTTCATAACAGAACTCCAGCAACTGACTTTAAAAAGACCCTGTCATCAGAATAATGAGATCAGCAACTATCTTCCAAAAACATTCTGTGCATTTATTGTATTTTCTGTAGAACCCTCTAATGTGATTATCACCAGGGATAAGCGAGCAAGATTTTTAAACTCGATCTCGCTGCAAATTCGGCCGTTCTCACTTACCGAAATTGTAAGCGAGAATGGCCGGTGTAAATTCACCGATCGGGATCGAATTTACCTTAAAAAAAATGTCTAAAAAGTAAAAAAAATTCCCGTGGGCTGTGCTGTTCATTGATCCGGTCAGTGTGCAATCCCGGCACTAGAGGTTAAATGGGGACAAATTGGCTGAGGAAAGCAAAATCCTGATGACGCTTTCATTTCCTCAACCAGTTAGAGAGCACTAGAGGTGTTGAATGGGGAGACTTGTCCCCATTTAACCTTTTGTGTCCGGGGATCGCACACAAGAGGATTCCCAAAGGCTGCATGAATGAATGTAGCTCTGAGAATCCTCCTGTAATGATTTCCTGGAACTTCCAATGGGTCCTCGAAATCGGTTTTCGGAAATTTTGCAAACTCATAAGAAGTTCGAGGAATGCCAGAGTCATTCTCGCTCATCCCTAATAATCACAACCCCAGTTTGCAAGGTGCCGCCATCTTGGATGTGATATCTGCGGTCCCAGCAGAATCAGAGCTACCACTTTCTGTACCAGCCTTTCTTAACTCCTCTACCCCTAAGGAACCTGGAAATTGCTTTCATGTCTTGGGGAACCCTACTAGGTTTATTGAGGATTAGTGAAAAAAGTTTCCTAAATTGGTGGCAGGTAGAAAAAATGACCCCTTACAGTGATGGTTTGAAGAAGAACTTCATGGATGATTAAAATATAAGATGGGTCTACTGAGTGGTATTTCCCCAGAACCATGCAGCCAAGAGCAAATAGGAGGTCAATCCGCTACAGTTTGAGGAACTCTGGCAACCTCTGGAGGAACCCTGCTTGAGAATCGGTGCTCTATAGCATTCAACTGGGCCAGCATAGACAATTGGACACCCCCATTAGGAGAGAGCTAGGACAGGGGTGTTGGGCTATTGAATTGACTCTACCTGGGGTGGTCAGATTTCCCGCAGGTCCAAAGGCACGTTGCAAGTGATTATAAAGAATATATGGAAATAGAAAAACTATAGGAAAGCATTTAAAATACTTCATTTGTCTTTGAATTTTCAGAATTGTTGTTACTGTGCAGGAGCAGAGCAGGGCTTGGGATTCTCCATGAACTCCGGGATTCATCTCTGGTGGGTGCACAGCCCAAAGGTCATCGGCATTGCACACCAAAACTGTTACTCTGAAATTTGCATATGGCGGCAATCACTGGCTATTACTACTCCTTCCTTGTGCTCTCCCTTCTCATTTGGATGACAACCACAGGTTTACTGCATCACAAAACTGCTGCAACATTAATTTACTATTTTGCACTTTACCCCATGGGGGTGGGGGGTGGAGTACCAACAAGAAAACATCAAAAACAAACTAAATCCCATAGCTACCCCAATGCCATTTTGCTCCAGTTGCCTCCTTTACCAATTTGATGGCGTCTTTCACATTTGCAAAGCTGTAATTGTCCCCTTGTACGACGTGAAAGAAAAATATTATTTTTGGGCCGGCCGTGAAATTCCTTTCCCTTTCATAGTGTCTGATGATAAATGGGGGCTCTGCTCACTACAACAAGCCGCTACATTTGTAAAACTACTTAATCTGACCGCACGTTATTATTGAAGTCAGCACATTAATTTTTATTGCAGCCTCCATATGCTGAATTCTGGAAGTTCCTACAACATAAATACATCACATTTTTACATTACTTTTAAAAAATAGCCCTCTTTATTTTTTATTTCTGGAAGCGATCGGCAGTGCAGGTATCCGTTCCAGCCGTGTAAGCTGCGGCAGATGGTTTTCTGGTTGTGTAGGGAGGGCTCCTGGGGAGATCCAAAAAACAGAGAGGACTCCGCTAATGGCTCTTCGGGGGTCCCAACTCCCTGCTGGGAGATTCTTCTGAGAATCTTTACCTATATTCTCCAGGCATTCATACCAGTAAGCTTTGTTTAATCATAAATCAGTACAATTATTTAATTGGGACACCATTTGCCCCCTCCTGATCCCCAACTGACAATTATTATTATTATTATTATTATTATTACTTTATATTAAACAGGATTTATATAGCACCAACATATTACGCAGCGCTGTAATCATACTAAGTGTAAGGTTTTAGTAGAAAATAGTATATAAAATACTAGGGTGAAAATTAATTTTAAAATTGGTGAATGGTCTACTCAATATTTGAATACCCATTGGACAGGATTTTTAGGTGCCCTCATAATGAAGGGAAGGAGGTGACATTTCTGCTTCAAAAAAGATGATACCAAAATACATTTTTACAAAACAACTCCCCCCTCACATTTGCAACCTTTACCCCCGGTCTTCAAATGAAAAACAATTGGGGTACACAAATGTCATAGAGCCACCCCACCACCCATTGCCAAATTTAAATGGCAAAAAAATGTGCAAAAATGATATGCAAAGATATTCACCTGGGCCCAGCTTAATAGTGCATGAGTTAGGCTACATTTACACTGGCCATGAGGTTGTGGTGTGTTTACCATGTCCTCGTACCAGGAAACCATGGCTTGTGCAGAGATGTTACATGTAGCTTCTCCAGGCAGCCGATCCATGGAGAATGAATGGGGGCTGCAGTACTATTCACTGCCACCAACTGTCCAAGCTGCAGTGCAAAAGACTGAATGGCTGGCATGGACCCAGCATGGGGAGTTGCGTTGGATCACATGACCAGTATATCAGTATATGGGGATGGGGAAAATGTACACAAAACTAAGTCATCAACCTAATAAGCATTTCTGGCTTTGCCAAAGTTTTTAATTTAGCCCCAAATTGGCTTAGCCAAAGCTAACCTAAAAAAATCAAATCAAAAGGCGGCATGGTGGCTTAGTGGTTAGCACTCTTTTGCAGTGCTGGGTCCCAGGTTCGAATCTCAGCCAGGACATTATCTGCATGGAGTTTGCGGGTTCTCCCTGTGTTTGTGTGGGTTTCCTCCGGGTACTCCGGTTTCCTCCCACATCCCAAAAACATGCAGTTAGGTTAATTGGCTTCCCCCCAAAACATTGACCTTAGACTACATTAAAGACATATGACCATGGTAGGGACATTAGATTGTGAGCTCCTTTGAGGGACAGCTAGTGACACGACTATGGACTTTGTACAGCGCTGCATAATATGTTGGCGCTATATAAATACTGTGTAATAATAAAATGAAAGCTTTATTAGTAATGACAAGGTAATCAATGATGGGCAGTTAGTGTTAGTTTTCCTCTGATTGTTAACCACCCCAAGCCAGAGAAATATTTACATTTCTGCTATGGACTTGTTTGCTTAGCAATAACTTTGTCGTTACTTATAATAAAATAATACATATTTGTCTTTTTCCAGAACAAAAAATATTTGTAAATATTGTTGGATTTTATTGCAATCCATAGACAAAGGTAATACATATACATACAATTGTTACTATTTACTGGTAAAGTAACAACAAACAAAGCAACAAAAAAGTTTAAATATTTATGATTAGAAATAGTTATTATGTTTATATTTAACTAATTACCTACTATATGATTAGAGTAAAGTAATAGAAAAAGGATAAAAAGGAACACATTTTATTATCTTTATTATTTTTTTTAACATGCGAGTTAGTTACCTGACATCATATGCATATGGAAGCTCTTCAGTTTGATCTGCAGATGGATGGAACAGAATCAATGCAAAAGTAACAATTACATTGTATCTCTCTGTTTGCAAAAATGTTATCAGACTTCCAATTTCTGACAACAGCTCCACCAGCATTTCTATTTACAGAAGCTCCCGATTGTCCTTTTTATAGCAGTAAATTGGCCAGCAAGAGGAGGAAGTGGCAAGGAACAAAACTACAAAAGCAATGGAAGCCAACAAGGAAAGGCAAAGTCTGTAAATACAATGGGAGAAATTGTGACCCCGGGTTGTATTGAGGGGGCAGAGGGGATAAAACACATTGGGCCTGATTTATTAAAGCTCTCCAAGACTGGAGAAGATAAACTATCATGGGAAAACCTGGTTGATCCAACAATCCTGGAATGGTTTTCTGAAAAATAATTCGGTATTGTTTGGCAAATGTTTTCAATCCTGGACCATTCCAAGTTTGCTAGGTCACCCAGGTTCACCCACAACAGTCGATCCTTTCAGGTCTTGGAGAACTTTAACAAATGAGGCCCATTGACAGATCCCCACAGAGATGGAATCATCAGAATCGTTAAGCCGCCATGAGAGCTGCGTGTTTTCCTGCGATGTCTTTCCTGCACTTTACTGGCAGACGCTCTCACACGGCTCGGATGTCTCATGACAGAGCGCTGAGGAGCGTGCGGTGCGGCCTCTCTGTGTGCTGTTCATGAATTTAGCGCTGGCCCATTCATCACTATGGAGGGGATTATTATTATGGGGAGCGATCCCCCCCAATTCCCCCATGCATGACTTCTATTGACTGACATGACGCTCCCTGAGCTCGGTTTGTTTAACCTGCCGGTGACCCCAGGAGGAGAATGTCTCCTGTAAGTACATCCTGACACACGCCTGATAATTTTACACATAATCATTATTCTTTGGAATGTTGTCACGCTCCGCCGCCCGGACTCACACATGATTTACTGCCTGGAATTGAGGAGACTTATCCTAACCAGATCACTGAAATTTACCTCCATTTCAATTCACCGTCTATCAAATCATCCCATCCGGTGTGGAGGCCGAAGAGGAAATGTAAAGACTTAGAATAATGCTGATGAGCTGACAGAGACTGAGGCCTGGTAGGTTGTGGCCCCTGTCTGCATAGCTGGGGTCCTGAGCTCAGTTTCTACTATAGGCCTTATCCACAAGGAAGTATTGTCATATTACAGAATGTCAAATAAGTTCACAAATATCTAACACAGATCAGCCCCTATTGCAGCCTTTCACCTTTCAATGTTACAAGGTTGCAGTCTAATGCTTCCTCCTGCCTGCAGCAGACTGATCACATGAGTTCAGCCTAGGCAGAGTCACTGACTAGAGGTCAGACAGATTTATAGCAATAAAAGGAGCAGCTTTTATACAATACTGTATTCATTTAGGTTTTAGAACATCCAGCAATATTTTGTTCCTTAATGTACACTTTGGGCCCTGCTACCCATGGGGTACATTATCTCACTGCTGCTGCCAAAGTATAATAGCCTGGGGGTGTGGGGGGCCAGGACATTCCTGACAATAAAAACACTAAAAAGGTGGTGAGCGTTCTAATTGGTCATTGGTGTCACAGAGTCTACTGTCCCCTGAAGAGCACAAACCAATGCAAATGTTTTCTGTCAAGCCTGTTGGCATTTCTATTGGCTAGTGCTCTTCGGGGGCGGAAGCACCCCCTCACAACACAGCCAATGAGGTTGCTCATATGGTCATACACATTCTCATTAGCTGGTGGTGTCAGGATGGATCAACCTCCGAGGACACTGGCCAATGAAAATGCCTACGGAGCTTGGCCAATTGTTAGTAAAATTGTTGTTGCAGTGATACATAGTAATGGCGGTAGTGAGTGAATGTGCTCATCGGGCAGCTGCCAATTGTAGTTCACCTTTTCAACTAAGCAGTCAGCAACGTAAACAGTGCTTTAGCTTTGGATCTGTCTGGCTGAACCTCATCCGAACTGAAGAAAGGATTTTTGGAGCAACTTTTCTGAACAGCTCGGGCGTTCTGTCGCATTTGATGCGTCGTTTGACATGCGGTTGGTTTCCTTGCATCTCATGGACCTTTATCGATCAGAATCAGAAAGAGCCGGTGATTTATTCTCTGCTCTCTGCTAGAGGCCAATTGCTTGGCTGCTGTCCAATCTACTAAATATTGGGTCATTTCATTCTAATAAATTGAAAGAAAGAAAAAAATTCTCCTGGAGTGAGAAGAGCAGATACACGGGGAGGAAATTGCCGACATCCTTCATGCTGGGGGGGCAGAATGCAGCCGGTCACTTGCAGAGGAGATTTCTATATTTGTTTCTTTTGAACTTTCCAAACATTTGCCGTCTCTAATGATCTCACCTCTGAGCTGTGGTAATGATACCGCCAAGGTCACAGCGAGAGAAGACTGCCTGAAATATTGCCACTAACACATTGTGCTTTGTTTTCTAATGGAAAAGTGGACATTTAAGGACAACAAAAGTACAAAAATCAGGAAAAAAAAAAGGAGCCGGGAATTTAAAGCTGAATACACAGATGAGAAGCTGCTTTACTTGCCAAAAGCTTTGCATTTCTGTCCTGCCAGTCCTGAGACATAAAAAGTTTGGCCACACAGCAGGAGACGTGATTTTTTCTCTGCTGCAGGTAGGTAAAGTTATCAGGTCTTGTCCCTCCCCAAGTCTGTGATTGGACAGTGAAGAAGAAGCAGCAGACTGATTAGCTCATCTCTCCATGCTGGAGCACATCTGATTGGCTCCTTGTGCCACTCGTTCTTCCAGTTTTAAAGAAGAAAAATGAAGGATATATTAATTAAATAAAGGCTGCAATATTTTGGATCTTTTATTGCTATCCGGTGACACTTTCTTTCCTTTACCATTTGGGAAACACAGCAGGAAATTCACCCATTATTAGGTATTATAAGCGGCACTACTTTACTTCTTTTCCCCTTTCCTCCTCTTAATTGTCATTTCCCTGATTTTTTTTTCTTTACTTCTGTTGTTCAGATCAGCAATATTTGAAATTGTTTACCTTTTCTAAATTTTGTTTATTTAAGTTATTTTTAGATAAAAAATATAAAACAATTTCATTACTATATAAAGAATTAGCAATGTTGTGTGCACAAATTGTAAACAGAACAAATAAATAAAAAAAAGAACAAATGTTTTGTCTACAGTTACACCATAATGGTCTGATGATGAATCTTTTTACCCAAAATTCACCCAGCTTTTACCCAGAATTCACACATGTTCATATAGGTAAATAAGAAAATGTGTGAATCACCTGATGTATGAATAAAGCACTTTTTACAGTTTGATCAAAAAAGAAAAAAAAAGTGTGCAATGGACACAAAAAATGTAAATAATTGCTGCAAAACATTGGGGTGTATTCATAATATAGGGAATCCTAACATTCACTCAAGAGAACAATCAGTCACAATCTAAAAGATTCTTCATCACAAATTGTTGTGATGTTTCACTTGTTTCAAAAGAAAAACCACAATATTTCCAAAATGAAAAAAATAAACATGATAAAGATAATACAATTTTTAAAATGACAATTTTATCACCAAATGAACTGTTCCATGGGGAGTAAATGTATAACTCTTAGATTGTAAGCTCTTCGGGGCAGAGACCTCTCCTCTTTCAGTGCCACTGTCTGTATCTGTCTGTCATTTGCAACTCCTGCTTATTGTACAGCGCTGCGTAATATGTTGGCGCCATATAAATACAAATTATTAATATAAATAATAATAATAACATTAAAACTACAAAATCAAGGACCGCTCTGCTTTATCTGATCACACCGACATTCACATATAAAGTATATAAAAAAATATATTTTAATAAATGTTGTCCGGTTTGCTCGCAGTGAAGACATTTTCCCCGCCGTCGTCCCTCGTTATCCTGACTGATACAGATAGAAGGCGGCTTGTATGGGACAAGTGACAAAATCAGCACTTTGGGACCTGGAGGAGAATGTGAGTTGACAGAAGTGCAGCGATTCCTGCCATCCAAATGACGCTCACCTCATACTACCAAACCATCAATAATAATCAGCGGCAGGCAAATCCGCCTAAACCGGCCTTGTCAACCAATTTTCCAAGGACAAGGAGATCTATTCTGCTACAAAACAACAGACGTGTCATCTAAATAGTGTGAAATGCTCCTAACATTTCCAGGACATAACTGGTGATTAATTGCAAAGGGACAGAAAAGTATTTGGGAGAAAACGTGCATAAATCTGGTTTTATCTTTTAACACCTAGATGTATTTTATAGCATAATAAAAATAAAAAGCACAATATAGTCTTAGCTAAGCACTTAGTGACAGACATTACATCCTATCCTGCTGATATATAATGCAGACAGATCAGATCATGTCAGGGAATTGGTGCTGGTTGGAGAGTTCTGGTCAATTCCAACTTGGATCGGAGTTATTCTGACCTCGGATCATAGCCTGCAATTTGGGCAATCCAAGTTTCGTTCTGTTATACGACATTGTACTATTCCTGTTATCATCCAGCAGCCAGATTGGCTGAGATCTAATATATTATTCATTATCAGGTGTAGTACGGCTCATTAAAAATAGGAAATCAGATTCAAAATGTCCTAATCCTGTTGAATTCCTTGGCCAATCTAATTGCTTTTGATTCAATTGTAAGTGAATACAGCATAGCCTGAAAGGGAATATCACATGTGAGTCCATTTAGTGCAGTATTTCTCTACCTTGTTTCTTCGCTTCTCGGGCTTTTGGCTACGATCAAGTAGTACCTAATCCTTCCGGTGATCAGGGTGGAACGGCACTGTAATTCCTGGTAAGAATGCAGTGCACAAGTACCTCTGTTAAGGACGGTCTGCTTGATGGTGTAGCTCTGTAAGGGGCCGCCCTATGCGAATTCCTCCGGCTTGGTCCACCGGAGAGAGGCGTGGGGCCTGCCCTGAGAAGGAGCTCCCGGATAGCAGACTGACCCGCTGGTTGGTGCAGGGAAAGCTTGGCCTGGCCACTCGGTCTGAGAAGCTTTCGAATCTCGCTGAAGTGTCGTACCCCTAGAGTGGCGATCCAGGGGCACCTTAAAATCACTGGGCCCGGGAACCCACTGATTTTTCATGTGCACCGTCACGTCACTTTTATGCTGATTTGGCACATAGCCTCTAATCTGCATTAGCTGCGGCTAGTGTAGATGGGCAATTTTTTAAACCTTGCCCAGTGTGTTATGCAATGTGCACATATTATTTACATATTTTTATGTTTGTCACAGTCACTGGTAATGGAGGGTGCTATTCCCTTATGGGCCAGCCCTGGCGTCTTGGAGAGTGCTTTGGTCTAACAGCCAGGCGCTCTCTCTCAGTGGGGGTGTCCCTTCGGGAGAGCTCCCAGCTTAGTATCTGTTGGGACCTGCTTAGGCCGTCCCATGAAGAAAGGCCCCTGTCTGGCTTCGGCCAGAGGGGCAAGTAAATCCATTCCAGCTTCGGCTGGATGGACTCAGTACCCAGCCCTCGTCTGGAGCCTCGCTTCGGAGGGTCTGGAGATAAAGGGTGGCCCTTCCTCTTTAGAGAAGGGATCACAAATAGTACCCCAATGCACGTTTTTGTGGGGTATTTTTGAACTCACACTTTTTACCGAGCACCGGGTGAGTTTTTAGAGCACGTATCGTGAGATTCTATAAAAAAAAAAAAATGATCTACCCTGTTAACATGGAGGAACCCTTGAAATAACTTTTGAGTCTTCAGCGAACCCCTTCTATAATTATTATATCCACAGATCACAGTAAATTATCATGGTGGTCCATAGGAAGAATTCCTCTAACATTGCTGGCCATTGGGAAGAATGTCACCCTTACAGATCATTGGGGTCATATATATGGATGGATATGGATTATACTGACCTGAGAGGCAAACTGGGGTCAAGAAACCCAAGGCACCCTCTGGAGGAACCCTGGCTGGGATTCACTGAATTTACATGCTTTAGTGCAATGCTTTGCAATGCAGGTACAGTAATGTGTTGCAGTGTTCAATTCTTTTTAAAGGTAACCCAGTGTACTTAACTAAAATACCTCCAACTCACATCAATTGCTGGCATGACACATGATAAGAAAATGCCTTGTGTTGTAATCTGCTGCATCAGGAAAAAAGGTGCAAGTACAACTTTAGGTGTATTGTGATGCATTTATTCAGATAAATGCAGCTGCCCTAATGCAATGTACATTAAAGTGAATTATAAAGTGCATTAAAGCACCAAAATGGTCAGAATAGGCTTTGCATTTATGACCCATGTGTGTTATTATATATATATATATATATATATATATATATTTAAATCACTCATGGCTTATGGGCTCAGGGCGCTATATATTTAGCAATAGCAATGCCCTCTGCAGAAATAAAGGCCATGCCACTGCAGGAAGAAGACCCCAGAAAACTGATTGGCCAGAAAAGACAAATTAAAAGAAATAGTGCAGGAGGGTGTTCTTCTTTATTCATAACACTACCAAGAGGTTTAACATGGACCTGACCTTTGTCAATGTAAGATAAAGTAATATGTTACCATTAATACTTATTAATTACTTATCTTTCCTTTGCTGCCAATCTGTTCACCCAAAGGCAGATGGGATCCAAATTATGCCATCCAATGTGTTTTTTTTGGATAGGGTTCACCATAAGATATAAAAAACAAGACAAAGTCAGTGCCAAAGATACAAAATGCAGAAAAGTAGATCCGTTCTAAGAGCTCAGCTCCATAAGGGTCCCCTGTAAACAGCTCAGCCGCCATAATTGCTATGCATGAAGTGTTATTCCAATAGGCAGTAATGGAGAATGTCTCACCTCAATTCTTTAGCGCTGACAATTTCTTAATCGTCATCCAGTTAGTCTTTTTCAGGCCTCCTTATTACTATGCTGCCGACATCCCAGCCTGGCTGATAATTACAAACTTGACACCTCTATATTGAGTGAAACAATAGTTCCCCCCTAAAATAAAAACACCCAAAAATTCAAACAATAACTAAAAGATGAAAGACACAAAAAAAAAAAGTCTGACACTTATTGACAAGGGGACAATTCTATAATCCGGCAGATTTACAAGATTAAGTTAATTTAAAGCTGACAATTGAACAGAATTCATTTATGGAAATCAGATTGTGCAACTTAATATTCGTCTGTAATGTATGCAGTAACCGAGGGCCGGGGGAGAAAATGAGATTCTGTCATACCCGCTTTGAATGTTTAGCTTTTTAAACAAAGAATAATTATAGGACTTGTGAAGCAGCCATAACAATGTAAAAACTGCACAAAAAAGAGAGATATGAATAGGCAAACAGCCAAAGATTTGTGTTGTAGATAGACCAGACAAAATACTTGATTAATTTCTCTCTTTGCTAAATCACCTAATTTATATTCATAACGTTGTCACGCGACCATTTGCCTACTGAATGCCGGACTGGGCAATTCTTGCAGCTTGACTTAAAGAGGAACTAAACTCAAAAGTCCCCCAAAACAAAATAATTTCACTTATCTTTGAATCCAGGTTCCGAGGTCTCCTCCATCGGGTCTTATGTTGTGCTGGCATCCGTCTTTGTGCCGGCGCTCCAGGCGCTGCCATCTTCTCCTCTTCTTCCTGGTTCTTCTACCTATGTCACCCGACCCAGGTGCGAGATTGGGCGATGTAGGCTGGAAAAAAAATTGTCAATCTCACTGCGCATGCACTGCACCCGAGATGTTTGGCCATGCGCAGAAGCAACATCCAAGAGCCTCCCCAGATGCGTAATGTAGGTATCCCTGGAGGGTTTGTGCTCCCAATAATTCTCAATCACCTACGTGATTGTGCTGCACCCTTTTTTTTTTTTCTTAAAAAAAGGGTGTTGCACTGAAAAATAAACACAGAATTTTTACTTTACATAAAAGGGTTGTCTACCCTTTAATGTAAAGTGAAAATTGTGAGTTTAGGTACGCTTTGAGTGGTTGAACCCATCAAATGTATTGCATCTGTTTATTGGCTATGATTAGTGTTGGTGTTCAAAGTCGGGTTGTCATTATATTCGACCTGTATATGGCTGTTCGAATTCGGATAGACCCGACCCGAAAAACACGGGATTCAACTTTGCAAATTCGTGTGTAAAAAAGTGTATTAAAAAAAGAGTAATTTATTGATTGTGTGTGATTTGTGTAACTAACTTTTATTTTTTTTACAGGTTATCCCACAATGACAGGATGATTCCCACGGATGCACAGTGGGGGAATCCTCCTGTCAGTTTGGGATCCCCGGGCACTAGAGGTTAAATAGGGGACAAGTCTCCCCATTCATCACCTCTAGTGTTCTGTGATTGGCTGAAGAAAGGTATACCCAGATGACAGCTCAAGCGTCATCAGGATGTTCCTTTCCCCAGCCAATCACAGAGCACTCGAGGTGAATGAATGGGGAGACTTGTCCCCAGTTAACCTCTAGTGCCCGGGGATCCTCTGGGACTTCTGTGTCTTGGATAGAGATTCTATAGTTACCCTAGGGCTGCAAGAGCAATCAGGGCAGAGACACAAACTACTGGGTGGGGGGGGAATTTCTCAATTGTGGGGGGCATAGACACAAACTACTGGGGGAAATCTCCCCATTATAGACGGGCACAAACATAAATTAAGGTGAATTCCACCATTTTTCCTCTTAACATTTAACATTATCCAACAGTAGCCATCATTAGGCACTTCAAAACAACAAAAAAGTTTTGCTTGATGTTGGCCTTTAAGCTAAGAGTTTTCACATAAGCAATATATCTAAAAAATAAATAACAAAATAAGTATAGATCCCATTTAAATATCTATTTAGTACATTTTCATAAATCAGAATAAAGAAAAGTGAAATTCAGCAGAAAAAGATTCCAGCTCCACAGATTATTTGTATTCATTGGCTCGGTTATATATCTCTGCTTCCTAAAATGGATTTAGTCTTTGATTCATCAGGAAAAGCCTTTAAGTTTGCTGCTGTAATGATGATGCAGCTGGTGGTGAGCGGCTCCCTAATAAAACAATATGTTATCTGGTGGTGCCTCATCTAGAACAATGACTCCAACAACTCTAAGATTTGTACTCCACCATCTAATCTGCATAATCACCTTGTCCCTGAGCATTCGTTTTTTTTTGTTTGCAATGTAATTTTTTTATATATTAAAGAGAAACTCTGGGAACAGGTAAACTCTAAAAAGAAAAAGGTATAGTATTCAATGGATGGAGCATCAATAAACGTTACATTACATTTTCTGGAGTCTTGCAGCCAGTTTGGTCACAGAAGGTTCCTATTCTTCTTTCAATGATGGAGGTGGATAGGCATCATGTTTAGGAATGAGCGGTGTTCTTGTAATGATATGTAAGTGCCGTTCAGTCTCAGAATACCATGAGCCCAGCCCACATGGTGAAGTTCCTTCCACAGAAAGGTGATGGGCTCATATGAATTTGGCAAAATTGCCAATTCTTCCGAAAAAGACTTCCAGACTAGATCAAGGAGACAACTAAGGGCAGCACTGGAGCATAGAGGGTAAGTAAAGCATGGTCACTATTTTCTTTCTATATGGGGGGTAAATATCGAAAATTGGAAGTTTGCTTTGAGGAGAAAGTGGTGAGCAAACCATCAAATGCACTAAATCTACATAAAGCCCTAAAGACATAACATAATGTTAAAGAATAATACCATTTTAGACATTAGAAGTGGGGGACTGGTTGGCTTCCCATTGCAGCATACGGGGAATCTGCCAGGGCAATGAATAGGATTTTCATAAAAAATGGGGGGGGGTGGTCAGGAAGGGTAACTTAAAAGGTAACGTTTCAAAGGTAATTGTGAAAAAGTTATTATTATTTACTTTCTTTATACTTCTGGCACACACAAGGCTTGGAAATTCCTCAGTGCTTCTTGGACTACTGCCAAAGTGATTTCCCCTAAAATGGACACATCACCCAATTATTGGTCCAATGTTTTCAAGAAGAATGATTTTGACACCTTTGTTTCTTTTTTTTCTGTTTCAATCCATTAAATATTACAGGAAAAGTTTAACTGAAATAGGAGATTCCATGAAATGAAGACCTCATGGCTGAGATCACCAAAAGGCACCCAACAACCTCTCCACACATACTTCTCCTCTCTACTTTCCCCTCATTATTCACCTGAAACACTTCTGGGAATGAATGTTTTATTGAAGGACATACTTAAGAATCATTGTCACTCACACAGGAGTATTCCAACCTTTCCTTCCTCTCCTTCACTTCACAGAACCCATCAGTGATTAATGGCCATCATTACATCTCTTTGCCGGCATCCCGGAGATGAGTAATTGGGGTCACAATACAACTAAAATCCCCCTAAAACAGACAAAGTCGGATGATTATAAGTTAATTACCCATCACACAAATGAAAGTACAGTAGAATGTCTGGGATAACCATAAATTATTCTCACGAACAAATAAAAAAATTGGACAACTTTTTGAAATCTTCCAAAGTCCATTTTCTTGTTATACTGAGACATTAGATGAAAGTTGTGCCGCAGTAGATATGATTTGGTTATTTTCATGGGCCCATCATCCCTATTCTTCACATTTTTAATTAAACATCCTCAGCTATAGAGGGCGTACATGTTTATTGAAAGGCGTTCCATTACCGCCGCTAATGGCATTTCTTGGCGCTGAGTGGAAACAATTACAATTTGCATAGCGCTTAATGTCTCTGTGACGTCTTGTGCTTTGTCCCAATTGATTTAACAATAAGAAAGGGAGACTGATTGATTTGATTTGCGGTTATAAGACAATTGAGTGTAATCATTTTCTTCGCTGCGGCTATAATGGACTGAGAAGAATATAACGCAAAGATGTAGCCGCAGATTATATTATGCAATTATCCGGGCAGCTTTTCAGCAATCTTCCTCTGAACGATTTTCAGGGATGATTTATTTGGAATGATATTCTGACACATATCGTACATTGGAGTAATTTGGTACGTAAGACGGCAATGATGGGAGTCGTGCAGCTTGATGTGATATGTTCGGATGGAAAAAATCTGCCAGATTAGGAACTTGCAATTTTCATTAGCTATAGAGATGATTTCATGTATGCTCGCTTTAATAAATATCCGTACTTTATTGTTTTTAATATGCAGAAGTAGATTTCATAGTTACATAGTTAGTCAGGTTGAATAAAGCCCATCAAGTTCAAACACTAGTGAAATTTTCATATCCCAGATAAAACCATAAAAACATAGTTGATCCAGAGGAAGACAAAAAACCCTTATATACCTTGTTTCAATTTGCTCCAAAAGGAGAAAAAAAAATTCCCTCCTGATCCAGTGAGGCAATCGGATGTTCCCTGGATCAGCAGTCTCTGTTGGCTTTTCATGAAAACTTTAAAACAGTTATATTTTGTGCTGCTAGAACTCATCCAGATTTTTCTTAAAGCAATCTATAGTAGTTGAAATTTCAACTTTTCTAGGCTAGGGACATTTGTAAAGTAAAACTTTAGATAGATTTTGGAAATGCAAATCTGTCAGATTCCTTCTCCTGTCTGTGTCCTGCAATGGGGCTTTCCCCTCATTTCCTGCAATAGGTGAGTAAGACACCAACAAATTATTAGATCTGTACATTTCCGTTCATTTCTTGATTTGGTGATAACAGTAAACCGTTCTGATCTCCCCTCCTGTCGGTCCCCTCTACTATGGCCACCGGGACAAATTGTGGAACAAACAGCAATAAAAACCTGATATCCCAAATGTTTCCCATACTACCCATACTAGAAAACAAATGCTGGCTCCAAAAAGACACAATCAAGAAATTCTCAGTTCTGTGTTCATAACTTTTTTATATAAATCAGCTTCTGTTGCAGCCTCAAACTTTGTGATTTGCTACAATGTTGCCATCTGATCACTGGGTAAGGGGAGAGTAAAGCTGCGTACACACTTCCAATTTTTGTCGTTGGAAAGGATCTTTCACGATCGTTTCCAACGACAAGGGAGTGCACGATGCATGAACGATGCTGTACATACAGCACCGTTCATGCTCCATGGAGAGGGGAGGGGGAGAGCGACGGAGCGGCACCCTGCTGCGCGCTCTCCCCTTCCCTTTCATTAGGATCGGCTGTCGTCCATCGTCCGTGGATCCGGCAGGTCGGTCGTCCGGACGATGGACGACACCGACACGACACCGACTGTACACACGGCAGATTTTCCGATGGCCGATGCCGATTATCGGGCGATAAAAATCTGACGTGTGTACGTAGCTTAAGGAAATACTTCCTCCTGCTTGCAGCAGATTGGTGGCATTATCTCAAGCTATAAAATTATTGGGTAAAAAGTGCTGGAGCTTTGAACATAGGCACTAGAATTGTGGTATTGCTTAAAGCAGATCTATTACCCCATTTTTTTTTAAAAAAAAGATTAGATACCCCTTTTATATTAGGTAAAAAGTTCTTGTTTTTTTTGTTCCCAAAAAAAAAAAAAACAAATCTTCTAGCTTGGTCCAGATTTTTATTCCAGCCAGCACTGAACCCTGAAGAAGGAAGATTTCTGTTGGTTGAAAACGTGTTGGCTTTTCAAGATGTTTTGTTCCGTATCCTAATATTAAAGTGGCATTTCTATTATCTGCTCCATTTTCAGATTTTCTTGGCCTAGGCAAAGTCCCTTACTGGAGCTCAAGGAATTTTCATGATGAAAGATGAAATTGTTCTAAACAAAGTTTGACTGTTGTTGTATATTGTTACATATCAGCTATTTATTCATGAAGATCTTGTAAAGCTACTGAAAGGTCCATTTAATAAAAAGCAATGCAGCAATAAATTCTCCTAGAATGAGAGGAAAAGTGATGACATCTGGTTTAATGACTTTGTACGTGGAGCGGCGGAGTGACGTATTTAAAAAATACATTGTCATTTCTCACCGCAGCAAACCTTCTATCAGGCTAAGTGTAATTAGAAAGCGTGCATCGTGATGGGGCTGAAAATGAGGTTTTTCGGTCAGTTAAAGGAAATATGAAAATGTCATCAAAGGTAATGAGCTTTGTTCGGGCTACCTGTGGACAAATCAAATGACTCTGCTACACCGCATACCTGATGCATATCCATCAAAATGTCAGATTCATTATGAGTGGACAGCGGGGATCTGGCAGACACGTCAACGGTCATGCTAGTTGCTTTCGCTATTTTATGGCTAATGACAGCGTAAACTGTTAGATTAATGAGCGAAGGAAAATCTAACATTAACCCTTTGATAATCTATAGGAAAATGAAGCTAGTTTGGGAACTCGTTCTGCAGAAGTGGATCAGATCAGGTTTGATGGTGATTACAGTAAAATCAATTATGGAAGGTGCTTGGTTTTTAAATGTTGGCTAAACTCAATCTGATGAATCAACGTAGTAAAAGTTTGATTGTTCACCCACAAAGGGGTATGTCATTGTGCCACAGGGCAGGATGGTGAACCTTCAGTGTCACCAGCCCATTAGGCAGAGACGTGCGCGGGGCACAGTGTCTAAGCAGCTTCCCGGTCTTCACCAGAACTTCCAATGGTAGGAATGTTACGCTGCGGTCAACTGCCAGGTTGCGCCCCCTGTGCACGCAGAGGCAAGTGACTACTGACAGATAGGAATCAGGCGAGGTGCTGGAGTGTGAGGCAGAAGCGTGGTCAAACAAGCCAGAGGTCAGGGCAGGTGGAAGGCAGGAGTAGTTAAGGGTTGAAAAGTTATTATACTGGAGATTCAGCAACTGGAGATGCAGACAGGAATAGCTAGAACCCGGAACAGAGCCTAAGGGAACTCCTTGTTCAGGTAACTTCTTGTTGCCAGTCATGTCCTTATACAGGGAATGTCAGGTGATGGATGGAAGCCACCTGCAGGCATCCTACCCTACCACAAGAGGGGGTGCTGGAGACAAGAGGTAGGTGGTGTTCACATCTCCACCAGCAGGGGGAGCGCACCTGCCAAACTCTCTAGTCTTCAAAGGTAAGGGAGCAGCAGACAGAGAGCCACATGACCTGGCAGGAAGCAGGGGAGTGCAAGGTGGGTGACACTGGAGAGGGCACAGATCCCCTGGTCCTGCAGGGATTATCCTGCCACCGCATGTAGCCCCATACCTGACATGTTGCACCCACCCTCCAGGCAGAGTCATAGAGTAAACCAAGGTGTACCAATTAAAAAAGGTCTGCAGAAACTTTGTCCTTTTATTGGCTTGAAAATTCCATCAAAGTCTCTATTACATTTTGGGGGTCTTAAGCCCTCTTCTTCGAGTTTAGGCAACCATTCTGATTTTGGCATCTTCCATTTCATAAGAAATCAGAGGTACAAACTGAACAGCAGGGCAGCCCCCCAGATAGAGCGAGAGGCATTGGAAAGGAGTTAGGTTTCGACCCAAGTAAAGAATTTCCATAATAAAAGATTGGTATTGCCATTTAATCCCACTGAATTGCTGGTTATCTTTTTTGGGGACTGGTTTGGAAACTTTGGTGATGGCCAAGCAAAATAGAGAAGGGAAAGATAAAAAATGGAAAGACAGAAAGAATTACAGTGAAAGATGCAAAATAGATAAGAAGAAGAAAAAGACAGAAAGGGAGGAGAGAGATCAAGTAAAAAAGAATGAAGACTAATAATAATTAATGGGATAATTGAATACAGGGGGCAAGGATAAAGAGAGATGAGCAGATGAGGGGGAGACATTGGAGAGTAAGGCAAGGTGCAAGAAGATAAGCAATAAATAAATAAAACAAACAAAGCACCATAAACTAGACACATAAAAGGGGAGGAAGAATCCGTCAATCTTGTGATTAGCGGTAAGACTGTCAGAAGCTGCAGAGTGAAGTTTATGCGCGGTTATCTGGCCTGTAGTCACTATCTCAGCTGCATCATTTTATTCTCCGTTCCTCTCTGTCGGCAGGGAAAAGGTTTTTCATTTTATGCTCCTCAACAGATTAAGAATAATTCAATAGGTAAAGCACTTCAAGTGAGGATGGGTCAAATGGCAGAAATTGCAAGAAACACAGCCAGAGGTGGGGAGCCAGGCACACTGGGGATCAATGGCGAAGACCAATGACAAATGATGGCTGAATGATCCGATTGTGCCCCCTCCACCCTCCCCGCCATGGCCAGTTTGTCAATAAACAGCCCGCGTTGCTGCCTTATTCATATGTTGCTTGCTGCTACGATCAATATTTTGACCTATTTTGATGTTCCACAACCAGCTCTGAGGAATTAATCATCAGATAAATTAATTTATGCGCACATTTGTTATCAATCCCTGGGAATTCCTCCTGAAACATGTAATAGCCAGGAAAAGCTGTTTGTTGCTCTGTGTGTTTCTCCATTGTGTTTCTCCTCCATAACTTTCTACTTTTAATTACACAGGTCAACAAAAAATTAGTTTTGATAATCATCAGAAACCACAGCAAACTTTTCTATTTCAGATTTTAGACCTGTTTTCAGTTTTCTCCCAACATGTACAATTCCTGATTTATGAGTCCTATTATAGTTAACATTGTACGTGCATGTGTATTGCACCATTGAAATGAATGTTAATACATCCTCAGTGTGAAGTAAAATAATGCACATTGTGATATACATATACTGAACAGTCAGGTACCATTGTTTTTTTAAAAACGCTTAGAGAATGATTTTCTATCTGGATTGTCGCAGTACAGCATCCGGCAGTAGTCAGCCATCATACCTTCATTCCACAAACCTTGGTAGCGGTGCTCCATTAACCGAATGTCCTGGTGAAAACGTTCTCCTTGTTCGTCATTTACCATACCAAGAATTTCTGGGAAGAATTCTAGATGTGAGTGCAAGAAATGTATTTTTAATGACATGTGACAACCCAGTTTCTGGTACGAATCAAGCAGATTCTGAATTCCTTCCTTGTATGCAGGAGACTTATGGTTGCCAGGAAATTGTCACACAGCCATGAATGCATCCAAAGCTTCTAGCTCAGCTACTGAGAGAGATTGTTTGGCCCTATAAATATCCCTTCCATCATTTTTGCAGTGCTTATGTTTGGAAACTTCCCAACAAGGTACTGAAAACCCATGGAATTTGATTTACCCATGGCCTTTGCAAGGTTCTCCATCAAGCCTAACTTGATATGGAGAGGTGGCAGAAATATTTTAGCCGGATCAACCAGAGGCAGAAACTTGGCACTGCTTGTTCTGGGCTTATAGGTATCTCTTGGTAGCCAATCACGCTTGATATAATTATCTTCGTAGATCGGCTGTCCCACGGGCATAGGAAACAGAAATATTTTGTGAATCCTCCTTGCATTCCCATCAGCAAGCCAATGATAATTCTATGGCATGGCTTCTCTAACTTACTGCAGAGACAGTAAACTTTTTATTTATTTATTATGGTTTATAAAATAGAAAACATTCCAAACATGAATAAATTATACAGCTAGGGCAAATAAGTATTTCATAATAATGTAGACTCAAAGTTGTGGTTGTGCAAAATTATACAGAAATTGGGATCCCTGTACCCAGTTGTGTGCTGAAAACACTTCTGAAGCTGTTGTCATCTTTAGGGGTAGAGATAAAGCCGTAGGGTTAGAGATAAAGCCTTCGGGGTAGAGATAAAGCCTTCGGGGTAGAGATAAAGCTTTCTCACAGAAAAGCTATTAATCCACTCCTTACAGAAAAAAAATTGTAGTTTGATTAGGAACAAATGCATGGAAGGATGAAAGTAAACATTTTGATGGCTAAGGAACTGGCAGGTGGAGATGTCTATGGAACGTCCAATACTTCCCAGTAATAATTTATTATTCCATTTGATTATTCAGTTGTGTTTTTCTATCTCATTATAGTAATGTTTTCTCTGAGCGTAATCAGCTGTGGAGTGCTTCTGATCTCACAATCAATAATATAATAAAACATCACACTGATAAGCTGTCTTTCTCTATGTTTGGTATGCTTATGCAGGTCTTCTATTGCCCTGAACAAGGCTTCATATCTTATGTATACCTGGGTCTACAAAGAGAACCTGTAATCATGTGACATTACTAAAATGCAACTTTGATGTCATTGGAGCTACCTGTAAGTGCCAGTGGTTTAGCCCGTGGGTTTATATCAATAAGACTCAGGGATATCCCCCCTCCTATTGTGTGTAAATTCCCCCACCTACTAGATTGTAAGCTCTTCGGGGCAGGGTCTTCTCCTCCTGTATCACTGTCTGTATTAGTCTGTCATTTGCAACCCCTATTTAATGTACAGCGCTGCGTAATATGTTGGCACTATATAAATCCTGTTTAATAATTATAATAATATTAATAATAACTCTTATAAAAGAATAATGAGCAGACATCATGGCAACCCCAACCATGGCAATCCTTCCTCATTGTTCCATAATATAGTAATGGGCAAATGGTGAGTGGGGAAATGAGAGAAAATAGTCTGGAACAAGTGAACATTTTCATACCATTGCAGTATTGGTTTAGGATCTTTCTATGTCTTTTAAAAGAACACCTAAATGAAGCGTGGGCCCCTCGAGGTTCCTGTCATGTATCAAAAGTGAAGGGGGGGGCTAATTTTAGTTTCCAGCAAGCAAGAAACCTTATTATATTTATTCTATCCCAGGAATCATATACAACAGAGGTACCCAACCTCCGGTCTGCGGCCCATTAGAGAAGGACATCGCTTGGGGGAGCGCACTGGCCAGAGTCGCAGACTACATCTACCGGAGACATCACAGGCTCAGGGAGGTGGGCAGGTTGTGTCTCTCGAGACAGGCCTAGACCTGCGATGGATGAGTGGGCTGGTTCTGTTATCACAAATGTGACAAATAATGAAAATCCAGTTGTCCTGTCCTCCTCTTATCTCTTTTCTTTGATACTGTATGTAATATGGTGGCAATTTTAAATAAAGTTTTCCACACGTGGAATCAATGGCATTTGCCATTGCAGATATATTGTCTCAGGGCAGGATGGTGGACCCTCTGTCTCACCATCCCAATTGGCTGCAGATGTGCACAGGGGCAGAGTCCAAGCAACAGCCTGGTCTTCTCCAGAGCCTCTAGAGGTGAGGATGGCATACTGCAGGCTTTTACCCAGTTTCGGGCCCCGTGCACGCAGAAGCTGGTGAATGCTCACAGGCAAGAACATAGTTTGTTACAGGAACGTGAGACTGGAGTGTGGTCAGGGCAGGAGGCAAACAAGAGTAGTCAGGTAGAGCCAAGGGTCAAGGCAGGTATACCAGAGGATCAGAAAGTTGAGAAACAAAAAGGGACAACCTGAACCTGGAATAGAGCCAAGAGGAACATTCACTTCTTTTTATAGAGGAGGTCATGAGGAGCTGCAGTGAGGAGTGGAAGCGGGTCTTTCACCTACATTTTCATATTCAACAAATAGCTTTGTTTTAAATAAAATCTTAGAACACTTTATATTTTTTATATGGGATATCATCATCTTAATAAACCTGTTACTGTATTTTAGTATACAGCCATCGGTAAAGTTTTGATGTTGCATGACATATTGGGATATGTAATTCATCAGCAACAAAAACCAGACCATTGGTGTTTTTATCCTTAATATTTTAAATATTCACGTTTTTTAAGTTCAGTTTTGGCAGCTTTAAACTACTTTCTTCCTAATGTTGATCTGCTTAATTCTGAATCTTCCTGCACTGCTAAGTACCTCCAGAATGTCCATAACATCCTATGCGCTCATTTATCGTGCCCTCTAGTGAGAAGCGTCCTTTTCAATGCAATTCTAAAGTTGTAATTATCCAAGATAAATATTTTAACAAAGAGTAAATGCTGCATTGGGCTGAGCAGTTAAAACCTGTGAAAATTATCATGCAATTATTTTTCTCTTCTACTTCTTTCCTGAGAAAAAAAAAATATACAGAGCAAAATTTAAAGAGCTCCCCTAGTTATTTATTGTTTTAACAAAGTGTGGAGAGGCCATGGATACATCATTGCAAACAGCAATGTTGGGGCTTCTCTGTAGGTGCTCATGAATGGGGAACTTCAAGGACCTGATTACCTGATAATAACCCCAAGACAGACAAAACTGCTTTAATGCCATTGGTATCTGAGCAAAATGAACCATCCAAATATCTACAGCCCAGTTTGATGCATTACCATTGCCTTCCTGGGCCTCACGGCAATGCATGCACCCAGCACAGACTCAAGGTATGGACTGACCTTTGAAATGACCGGAATTGTTTAATAAAATATTCAAGAAACCAACAGGTTTGCATTTGCATCCCCTTCTTGAGGGCCAGCAAGAATCAAATTTTATCAACAGTCCAGAGACATATTTTTATCCATGACACATGTATCACACTTATTCCACATTGCATCCTTTTGTATATTATGTTGTACATTTCAGGCTTCACACTATCTTCATCTGTTTATTGTTCTGTCCATTTCATATTCCACACCACTGTGCTGTATGCTTTTCTTACCAAAACATTGCATTGCTTTATGTTAGGAGATGCATATTTGGTCAGTGAGCCACAAACCAATGCAGTCCAGCGTTCACTCCCTCCAATAGTGTTTATTGCAGCAGCAAAGCAGATCAAGCATTTGGCTGTCTCAGCATCCCCTGCACAAAGAATAACACTGTGTTCCGCTGAAGGGGATTTTAGAGTATTGTCTGCAGCCAATGAGCACATTAGTTCCTGGCTTAATCTTGTCCGGCCATTGGCTACTGGTTCCTTATAGCTTCTGGTCTAACCTGCTAGTGTTGTGATTATTTGTTGGATTTGCTGTTGCTGGCTCTGTCTGTTCTTGACTCTGTGATTGTTTGGAAAGACCTTTGCTTCTCTTAACCCTTGGATACCTTGTTTGGTGGACTGACAACCTGTGTTTGACCCCGGCTTTGTGTCCTGGATTTGCCTCTGCTGGACTCTCCTGTACTGTGTTACCTGTAGATCACCTGGTAACTGACCCTGGAATGTCTGACTTCCCATTGTGTCCCCAGTTCTTCTCTTGTGGGCTCCTGGTCTTTTGTCAATCCACCCAGATGCCATCTCTTGGACTAAAAAGTTCTGAGGGCAACTGTGTGCTGGAAAAGCTCAACTAACTTCCCGGGGCTGAGCTGGGGCTTGCAATAAGTCAGAGGTAGGCAAGCTCTGGCCTTTAGGCTGGATATGGCCCAGACAGTATTCCAGTCCCTAGTTATTTATTGTTGAATTCAGGCTAATTGAAATGTCATGGTATTGTGAAGACCTGCGATATCATCGATATCATCGAGTTCCCGCACAGTAACCCCAATTACTATGCCTAAAGACCTGAAGCAACACGCAGCTACCAGTCTCTGGAAGGTTGACCTCAAACGTTGTGTCTTCAACCCCGAATGGACCGACGAATTATTGTTCATCCAACGTGGCCCTGTGTTTAGTGTGCAACGACACCACTTTCAAGCTGTCGAATCCCAAGGGGCATGTCGATGCCAAGCACACGTACAGGGACTACACCGCGGAGATGAGCTGAAGACTGAGGCTGCTCGCTTGTAGTCACAGTTGGAAAAAACCTTTCTTTGGACACCTTGTTTCCTCTGGCCTAGTGTGCCTTCTTGACCTCTTGAAATGGCCTAGTAGTCAAGCCCTGGTCTAACTGAAGAGTGTGGAGTTAGATTGGGGGATTGGCACCTGCTGAGCCAGTACATTTCCTATTCTTTACCGCACATGCAAATCATATTTTTTTTTCCACACTGTTAAATAGTGAAATAATAGCAACATGGGGTGTGTTTTACATAGTTACCTAATTACATAGTAGGTTAAGTAGAAAAAAGACTTAAGTCCATCAAGTTCAACCACTAGGGAAATAATCATATCCCAGATATAAAACCCTATAAGACATAGTTGGTCCAGAGGAAGGCAATAAAAAACCTTGGTACAATTTGCTTCAACAGAGGAAAAGAATTCCTTCCTGATTCCAAGAGGCAATCGGATGTTCCCTGGATCACCAGTCACTGGTATTTTTACTTTAAATCTTTAATCCTCAGTTATATTCTGTGCTTCTAGAAATCATCCAGCTTTTTCTTAAAGCAATCTATAGAACTTGCTGAAACTACTTCCTGAGGGAGCCCATTCCACATTTTCACACCTTACAGTGAAGAATCCCTTCCTTATCCGGAGCTTAAACTTCTATTCCTCCAGACACAAAGAGCGCCCCCTTGTGCTTTGTAATGATCTTACGTGAATAATTGGGAAGAGCGTTCTCTATATGGACCATTTATATATTTATACAGGGTGATCATATCCCCCCTTATACGTCTCTTCCCAAGAAAGAAAAGATTCAGTTCAGCTAATCTCTCCTCATAGCGGAGCTCCTCCATTCCTTTTATTAGTTTAGTTGTCCTTCTCTGCACTCTCTCCAATTCCACAATGTCCTTTGTGTGGTGCCCAAAACTGGACTGCATATTCCAGATGTGGTGTGACCAATGCTTTGTACAGGGACAGGATTATGTCTCCATCTCTGCAGTCTATTCCTCTTTTATTACAAGAAAGTACTTTGCTAGCTTTAGATATTGCAGCTTGGCATTGCATGCTGTTATTAGGTCTATGATCTACCGGAACCCCAAGATCCTTTTCCATTTCTGGATATTGTCTCCCAGTCCAAGTCACAGAGAGCCGCCCTTAATAAAGAAAAATGTGTTCTCTTAAAATGAAATGTTTTTATCTTTCCTGTTTTTGCTTCTTTTTTACAGCTAACATTAAATGAAATCATATTATGGTCACTGCTACCCAGATTCTCTTTTATTTGCACATTTGTTATAAGCTCTGCAATGTTAGAAAGAACTAGGTCCGGCAGAGTATCATTTCTAGTTGGGGCTTCTATAAACTGTACAATAAAATTATCTTGTATTAAATTCACAAATTTCCTCCCTTTTGCTGTTCCTGTATTGCCATTACTCCAGTCAATGTCTGGGTAATTGAAATCTCCCATGATTAGAACACTTCCAGTTTTTGCTGCTTTTTCTATCTGTGCTAGAAGTTGATTTTCTATTACTTCCTTAGCACTGGGGGGCCTATAGCAGACTCCAATAATTATTTGTGTGTTAATCAACGCCACCCATAATTCCTCAACCTTATTGCTTGTTCCATCCACAATTTCTTCTTTCACATTCACTTTTAGATCACTTCTCACATACAGACAGACAAATTAAAGAGACAAATTTTCTCAGTGTATAGGATCCTGGACATCCATATACAGACCCCTGTCCAGCACTCTCTATAGGACCGACTGGGCTAGGGGAAATAGGCATCTTTGCTATACACCGGGATATACAATTCAAACATCTAGCAATACAGGACCTGCTACTCACCACCTCCTGGCTGCCATCTGCAATCTCCTCACCGACAGAAGAAGTTTTCTACAAATTACTTCCTATGCAGCACTCTGCATGAGATCACATCAGCCTCTGTCAGATAATAGAAAGTTCCTATGATCTTGCAGAGGCTGACACGATCTCATGCAGAGCAAAGCATAAAAAGTTACTAGTAGACTTCTACCGCGGCAGTCACCAGCAGCAGCCAGCAATCCGGGAAGTAACGAGATCTGCAATGTGCTAAAAAAAAATGAAATATTCATTCACAAAGGGCCAGTTACACACTAAAAACTGTTAAAAAGGCTGTTTTCAGTTATTATTTCACTTGCTGTTTCATGCTGAAGCTCAAAGCTTGTGCCATATAAATATGTTAGGCTGTTTATAAATGGTGTCTTTTTCTGTCTGTTTGTAAGAGGGCCCCAAAAATAATTTCCTACGGGACCTGTGATTTCATACCTGCCTTCTGATCTTTTTACTGTTTTAATATAACCGGGTATTCAAGTAGGGAAGTAAAGATAACAGAGACTGCTTATCCAGGGAACATCTGATTGCCTCATGGGGTCAGGAAGGAATTTTTTTCCCCTTTTGGAGCAAATTGCACCAGCAAATTTTTTTTGCCTTCCTCTGCATCAACTATGTTCACAGGGTTTTAAATCTGGGATATGTTTATTTCCCTACTGGTTAAACTTGATGGACTTTTTTCAGCCTGACTTACTATGTAACTATTTATTGTTTGCATGGTCCCAGTGCAGTGCAAGTAATGCAAGTTATAGCAGGAGGGTTCACAATAATGGAAATGTTTGAAATGGCTTCAGGCACTCATAAATTGAAGTATTGTGAGTTATGAGTTACATTTAAAGTTAAAGTTATTAATGGAATTCTCTCCATGGGCTCACTACAGGTAAACCACAACCAGGGCTGTCGACCTCAGATCCTCAAGGGTCATATGGACATATGGAGTCATTTTTAAATTCTTTGTAAATTCCACATTACTAGTCGGTATTATTAAAACCCAATATACATATAGTGGGCAAACAATATTATTCATAAAGCACCTATTTGAGCTTTTTCTTATTCAGGGTCTCCTTAATGGCTCTTCAGGAAAGATGGTGGTTTTGTCCCACGTTTGCATTTTCTTTGAAAGAATTGTTCTGATTTGAATCCAAATTTCTTATCCTTTTGAATTTTGGGGAAAAGTAGCATCCACCAAAATTTATGGTGATAATTAAGGCAAGTCCGGGGGAGGGGGGATGGGCTGTTTTAGGACAAGGCAACTCGATTTTTGTGTCCCATTCCATATTTTCCCAGGGCCCTATTTTGCTTAAAACTGCCCCTGGATGTGGCTGAATGTGGGGGTTCACGAGCGTTGGGGCTCTAAGTGTCCTAATACAGATTATGAACACAACAATACAGGGGGAAATTATTAAACATTTGTTAAAGCAGTGACTATTTTTGTTATGTTTTTAACCATAATTGCCATAAATAATATAATCATTACTCCTCTCTTTTTATTTTTTATAAAATTCTTCAAAAAGTTTTTTCTTATAATGGTCTGTGCTAAAATTTCTCTGTAAGCCATCACAGCGTTTAATAAATCTATTTGTGGTCCATTCGCTGGGTTGTGACACATGACAGGTAATTGTTGGCACTATATCAAAGGCCGCTGTCCACCCATGGGACTGCAATCCGGATCTGGACTCAATAATGGTGTATGTAGTGATATGAGACTGACAGGCGGCTGTTATATCAATAACCCAAATGACATTCCCGGTGATGACTCTGAGCTGAGCAGAGGTCGCAGAGGCACAGTCACACACTCTGCTCCGTGATGGATGAAGACTTGTGTCACGCTTTGATGACTCCAAATAATTCTCCTAATCGACTAAACCTTTGCTGGTCAGAACGAAATGTCCAATCTGTACCATCCTTCTGAATCTGTACTACAATTCCCACATCTTCCGGAGCAATGTTTTCTGTTCAGCAATGCATCTGTATTGTCAGTAAATATAAGCTCCGGGCAACATTTTGGAATGAAACCTATGAGATGCTTGGAAGGAACAAAGCTCAACAGCTGAGGGGTACGGAGTGTAATCCAAGAATTACTGCACTTCCTACCATTACCCTATTCCAATATAAAGGTATCTGCTGATCTGGGAACCCCTTCTTCTTCCATTTTGGTAATACATTATAGGGGTTCTCTGCAGTTTCTTTGCTGTCTATGACATGGAGAAACCTTCTGTGGCATCAAATTGGCCCATTCTAAGTGTCCTAAGCCACTGGCTAGATTCATGACTACTTTGGAAGTTAGGATCTGACTGGTGGTGATACATTGATCGGGAATAGAATTCTCTGGCAATAAACTATCCAGATTCCTCTACAATGTATCATCAATGATACAGCCAGATGTATCCATCCTTCCCAACCTCTTCTCTTCTGCTGCATCTCTCTGGCTCCCATTCCACTCGAGAATCAAATTCAAGCTCCGGGGCTTTGCCTTCAAATCCTTCCTCAGTTATTGTCCCACTTACCTACCCAACACAAATCCCTACACAGTTCTTGTTTCACCTACCTACCTGATACACAAATACTTCCACAGCTCTTGTCCCACCTACCTATCTGATACACAAATCCCTCCATAGCTCTTGTCTCACCTACCTACCTGATACACAAATCCCTCCACAATACTTGCTTCACCTACCTACCTGATACACAAATCCCTCCACAGGTTTTGTCCCACTTACCTACCTGATACACATATCCCTCCACGGTTCTTGTCTCACCTACCTAACTTATACACAAATCCCTCTACAGTTCTTGTCCCAGTTTTCTGATCTGATTGTAAAATATTTGCTTCGCTCTTCCAATGACCCACTAATGACTTCTTCACTCATAACCTTGTCACATGCATGCTTCCAAGACTTTTCTAGAGCTGCCCTACTCTCTGGAATAGTCTTCCTCGTCCTATTTGGCTTCCTCACCTACCCGTCTTCTTCTGTCTCCTAATCCATCACTTCCAAGCCCCCATTCAATATCCCCCTCCTATTGTGTGCTCTTAGTTCTGAGCTCTTTTGGGCAGGGTCCTCTCCTCTTTCTGTCATTGTTTGTATTATTGAACTCCAGCCTTCCCTAAGTCCTGTACCATTCTCCCAATAGGGTGATTTATTAAAGAGATTTAGGCTGTTCACTAAAGTGAATGGGATGGGTAAGTGATAATTCACTTAGCAAGGGCATCTAACCAATCACATACAGGGGCATTTAATATAACAGTTTATTTTTCTTGCACCTGATCAGATGGTTGAAGTAATCAGAGCTTTGTCTAATTCACTTACCTTGGTTCTTCATTTTCTTATTTATGTGTTTCTTTTTTATTCATTTTTCCATCTTTTTTATTTTTGCATATCATACAAGCACAAACAAGGACACAGAAGCAGGAGAGATCATTGTCCAAAAGAGCTTACACTCTAAAAGGTGGGGAAGAGTAGTACACAATAGGAAGGGGGATATGAAATGGTGGGGTAGTGAGGATTCATGAGACGAAAGAAGAGAGGTAGGTGAATATGAAAAGTTGGGTTTTAAGGATTTTTTTTAAATGCGCAGAAAGTAGGATCAAGCTGAATAGGATGACAAATGGATTAAGTGGGGGCGCTCTAGAGAAATCTTGTGAAGTTCTATGGAGTGACAATGTTTTGTCCTAGTTTTGCTCCTGCAATGTTACCCTGCCACTCTGATTGGCACTTCAAGCGACAATACCATGGCATTGCAAGACACGTTCCAATGTCATCACCATCAGGAAACCAACCTTGGGATCTGCCATGCAGCCATCACTATAGACAGGAAGTGGCTGCAGAAGATCAGCAGCTCAGGATTGTTAAAAAATACAAATTAATACCTTATTATGCAGATCACACACTGCAAATGGCTTTTTATTTTATTATATGAAAAAATCTGGATTTTGTGATAACGATAGTATTTAAAATTGTATTTAAGCTGAATTTATGACCCATAGAAGCAAAAATGACAAAAATACCAATTGAAAAGCATAATTCTAAGATCCTGCCTTTTCATCAATAAAGCAATTAGCATTAATCTAAGAGCAATTGTCTTAATGTGTCTGCTCATTTTATTTGACCAAGGCAGCTCATTTATGAACGATGTAAAATTCTACGTATTAATGGTGATTTGGTTTAATAACGGTTTAATTATTAAAAGTCGTGTTAGGCTCATTTAAAGCTTTCTGCTTCAGACAGTTTGGTGGGAATCTTATAGTGTTAATTGTGACCGGGTTCTAAAAGAAAATGTTATTAACAATGGGAATCGGAATAGGGACAAAGTCAACAGAGAGCAAATTAATCTCCACTCCAGTATTCCAATTCTGTCATTTTCATGCAAGACGAAAATTAAAAGCATTAAACCTCACTGCAGCTTCTTCACGAAAGGCCCTCTTTTATGGCTGTCATTTGAGAAAAGAAAAAACTGCGTCGGCAAATTTTTGCTGCTTTCTGATATATAATAGGTGGCAAAATGTCAAATAAGGTTCTTTTCTAACAACTCATTAAAAGCAATTTCTTTTGGGACAAGAATCTGACCCACAAAAAAATTCTCACATTTAGATTTCATGAAAGAAATGCGTCCTGGCCGATGGGTGCAATATGCCTGAAATATTTTAGCCTTTGGAAGTTGTTAAGAGTTGAGGTCTGCAGAAGCAAAAATTCAGAACTTGATTAAGTGCAAAATGATGAAAATGGAGACATTCTTAAATAACTCATAAAAGTCCATCATTCAAAGTGTATCTAGAGCCGGAACTTTTTGTCCTTGGTTTGGAAAGCTTGGAAAGGGCTTGGAAAGGTCACAACCCCTGTTGGGCGTGTTGTTTTTTTTTTTTTTGTCTGTTTCATTTTGAAGGAGCATTGTCATCAGAGAAGTCACTAGAACAGGAGCCCAATTGGAAAAATTCTCTCATGTCTTGTTCTGGTTTAATATGTTGGATTTTTCATCACTTTTTCATGATAGAGATGAGACGACACTACAATGAATGATAGACACTGCAATGAATAATGGGGTCTTGGATAAAAGTCCAGGATGACCCCTTCACTCATATTAACATGGCTATAGACAAAAACTTCTGACTTGCAAAGGATGGAATTTTTGGAATTTTATTACATCGACCAATTGTACCCCAATTTGTGGGTTTTCAATGCCGGAGCTTAAGAAACTGATGCAAATTTAAAGAGGAGCTTTCCATAACTTTACAGGTCTGCACTATTTTAACTCTGGCATGTCAACATATTTGTCATCTTTATTTAATTTGAATACCCAGACAATTTAGTGGATGGCTTTCGCTAGGCTGAATTGATGCCAGTAGTCTGCTGTAGGCAGAAGGAGCGTTTCCATAATCGTACGTCACCCAATGGGCCTGATTTATTAAAGATCTCCAAAGCTGGAGAGGATAGACTTTTATCAGTGAAACTTGGTGATGTAGTAACCCTGGAATGGATTTATTTGCAAATGTTTTGAATCCTGGACAACATCCATTCCAGGATTGCTGGTTTTCCCAGCTTCGCTGATGAAAGTGTATCCTCTCCAGCCTTGGAGAGCTTTAATAAATCCAGCCCAATGATTGGACTGCAACATCAAAACTTTATAAGCTACAGTGGGTGCTAGTTTATTTCTGATATTTGACATCTGCACAGACACCTGGATTGACATGATTGTGTGATCTTTTAGCTGACATCCTAATCTAGAAAGGTGACTTTGGATGAACCTGGAGCAAAGGTAGAGAAAAGAAGACCAAGGCATTGTCACTGGAACTACTGTGATCTCCGGGAAAGGTAATAAATAACTGTGAGTGTTCCACTGACTAATTACTAAGCATGCTGGACAAAATATATATGATGACAGGCTCATTTTACTGTTTCTTACTTTGTTTAATTCTTTTAGAATCTCCTGTATGACAGGAGAAGACGCTTGGCATCATATAAACCCTGCAGGAGACCTTGGAGACCACTAAGTGACCTTCTCTGGTCCGGAAGCCCTGGGACTGACAAGAACTAAAACACATTGGTGATCTGCCCCGGGAAAGGCTTGAAATGTTCTGTTCTGATATTTTCTGCTGACAGAACTTTTACCCTTGGAAGTGTGACTGGCAAGACTTGCTTTCTGACAGAATAAAACTTGTACATCATTGATAACTTTCCTTTCATGATATAATTAGCCTGCATGGGCTGTGAGCAGGTACGGCTGTCTTGTATTGTGTCTTCTAACACAGGAGATTCGAGTCAATTAATTTAATTCAGTCCTGGTTTTGACCTTTTAAGATGACCATCAATTTTCTGCTCTGCTCTGAAATGTTGACCTTATAGCTCATGATGACGCTGCTTAGACACACTGACTGCCTTTTACACAAAGAGGATGCTGTTCTGTACTGGCAAAGAAAGTGATCTCAAGTGGACAACTACTGCAAAACCTCCCCATCACATTTCCCTTCAAATGTTCTGTGCTTTGTTAAAGGCCAACGCTGGTCAAAATAAACGTTGCATTGAGTTAAAATTGATGTTTTAATAAAACACATTTTTTTTTGAATAAACCAATACTGCTGTGCTCCCTATCTACCAACATTTCTGAAACCTCCAATCAACACAATTTGCCAGTTGCATGGCTTTTGGAGGAACACTGGAGGGGAGAAGCTAATCAAAGTGCCCTTCACGGGGAGAGATTGAGACTAAACTGACTTCCGAGAGCTAGGTCATTCCACTTACCAGCTACTGCCCAATGGGGGAATTCCATACAACACGACTCCATCAGTTGCCTCTAACAAAGGTTTTGTAGCAACAAAAATGGTTAAGGTCATATTAAAGGAGTCCCATGGCAAAAAAGGCCTCCATGAAGTCCTCTGCAGTAGGTCAGAGCTCCATGCCCGTGGGTTGATTTGCAGGAGGGACATAATGACCCCAATCTGTTGGCTTCCTTTCCTGTGGAATTGTTGGGCTTTCATTCCTGTGGAATGGGGCCATAGATGGAACTACAGTTTACAAGCATTACAGAAGTTCCAGAACTTGTGGGGGTTCACCTATGGTGAAGGTACCTTACCCTTGACTGGTTCTGTGGCTGCCCTAGGGGAGAATTTCCATGCTTGGTTTTCATGAGCAGTGACCCACTAGCTCAGCCGCTCCAACACAATGAAGATGACGCAAATCTGTTCTAGGAGATTCTCCGTAGAAAAGTGATAACATAAGGCCCCTGATCAACTGCCAATGCTTTGCCCAGGCACGATTCTACCAAAACTTCTCTGTGGCCTTCACCTCATAGACAGGTTTGGGGGACTAGTTACACTATCCTGGCAATCAGTTGCCCCCAGGGCTGATGTCTGGAGTGACAAGGATTGGCAAGTGACCAGGTAAACCTTTGAGTGAATAGAGACAGAGGTATACAGGGTCAAGTATACAGGCATGAGAAGATGACAATTATCTGGTGAAAGGAAGACTAGGTAACAAAGCCAAGAGTCATACACAGAGATCTGAGCAGATAACTTGCCATTGTTACTGTCAGTGTAGATTCATATTCTGTAGCCAGGTAACTCTAACAATTGTCACCTGTCCAAATCACATCATCTTAATTATATGTTTCATGTAATCTTTGCGCTTGAACTACTTTTGTAACGTCTTGGACTATTTAGATTTGCCTCGGCACAATTCATGACATTGTGCTTTTACATTATGGATGTTAGGAGATGTTTATCTGTCCGGTGATTCCATGCTATGTACCATCGCAGTATAAAACATGGTTTATTCTGCCCAGCACTGTAATTTGCAGCAGCCAGGAGAACTAAGATAGCAGCAGCCCCTGATTTCCTTTAGCCGTGCAACCGGATGTAATTTATTAGCATCCCCAGCACCACTCTGTGAGGCTGTGCTAAACTGAAGGTGATTTTGGAGGCAAATTAGCTCCTGACTTAGTTCTGCACTGCCATTGTCTCCTGGGACTTTATAGCCTCTCTGCTCCCACTCACCAGTGCATCTTGTAGCATAAACTGGGCAAATCCGTGCTGGCCGGTTTTGTGTGTTTCCTGTTGCTGACCTTTGCCTGTTTCCTGACATTTCATTGAACTCAGCCTGGACCGAACTCTGCCTGTGCCTACTCTCTTTTACCTTGCTTGATGGGCAGTTTGACCTTGTCTGGTATTCTGGATGACCTGGTATTTTTGTACTGTTTATCTGTGGGCTCTTGGTTTGCTGCCAGGCTATTCCCAGACACCATCTCTTGCGCAGTAAGTCTTGGGGGCAACCGAGTGCTGGGAGATGCAACCTATCTCCCGAGGCTAAGCGGGGGCTTACTTAAGGTGAAGTCTGGGGTGTTAGAGTGGGGGACTGGCCTCTGGTGAAGACTGGCGCTGACCATGGCCTTACAATGGTGACCTGTATGTAATCCTATGGTTATAAAGCTTGGAGTTCGTTCCCGGGAACTCATCTGACCCACAGATCTTTAATGAATGGAAAAACATCTTCCACATCATTTCAGCACTACATCTCCAGTTATAACTAACTACAATGATTATTAATAGAAGTCTGTACAAATCTCCAGTTTCCCAGGCACTGAACATTTAAGAAAAAAGATATTTCACTTGAAGTCAAACCTTTAAGTGTATAAATGAAGTATATTATTAATGAAAAATTGATCCAGTCACAAAGCTGATTCATATCAGGATTTTGGGGCCTGGCCAAAGCAAAGATGAAGAATCTCCTAAACTCCAGATGGTCAGAGAGGAAGGCTCACTAAATTCTCTCTTACTTTCTTTTTTCTTCGTTAAACAGTTGGCAGGAATAAAAAAACCTAATTGCATACATTTTTGAGCAAATGTTTAAAAATGTGTTAAATATTCTGAGTTTTGGTTGCTAATAGAGATGATGGAGAATCACCTGAAGGGTACACCTGGTCCTTTTTAAAACCCTCTGGGGTGAAAATTACTTTATTAAGGGATTTTCAAGATGGGAAGTTAAGGAAAAATCTTTACTGAGGTGTTAGCTTCACACACTTTGTAGAACATGGAATGGGTGCTATGAGGGTCTCTTATGGCTTCTATCTACCAAGAGGTATGAGGGTCCAATACAATGTATTAATATGAGTTTACTTCTGATTTGAATGAACAAATAATAATAATAATATAATATGTGTATAATAGAGACAGACATTTCATTTTCATAATACCCAATCATTTATAAACACACCAAGCTGAACTGTACATTCATTGGGGGACAACCAGTCTACATTATGGTATTGCTTTATAATTTCCAATATGGAAATATATCCTCCATAAACAGCCATTAAAGGAGCAGAATGAACACAGTGATTGTATGTTTCTCTATATCACCATTGTGTTTACAGAAAAAGCCATTGGAATATACAAAGCTATGATGGGCCATTGCCGATTGTTGCATTCTGACTGGTTGGTTGCCCTGGATTAGAGAACGTTTCATATTCCGCTCTACCTTACCAAATGAAACTGTAACAAATCCGGTCTGTAGTCAGCGTAATAGTGGCAGCCAAAACTTGGGCCAGACTGTTAAAATTCACAAATCCATTTATATTTTAAAGTATTTATACCTAAAGGAACCTAACAAAGGAGTTAAAAAGTGTTTTACCAGCCACTGCAGAGCCACAAATCAGAATTTGCAGAATACGATTCCCACAGTCATATGGCTAAGAATTTAAGCTATTTTAGGTTATTTTACTGACATTATTTCATCCAGATCTAATAGGAAAAAAATATGTATTCTTGGAGGGAAATTTATAAATTTGCTGTTAATGAAACGCAGGATAAGTCTGCACTTGGCTCGAGTCTTCCTGTGGGCTCATTGTCATGAAGAATTGTCATGTATCTTGTTGTCTTTTTCCAATGTAGAAGAAATACATATAAATCTTGTATTTTTTAAATGTCCGCATGCTTCATTTGAGTGCACACAATACAACATAAGTCAACTTGTAATGGCTTAAAGCTTACACAGAGGGACTGATTTACTAAAGGAATTTAGGCTGTTAATGTACCAAGGTGAATTATCACCTTGCAAAGGAAAATTCCCCTTGCTTAATGCATGCAGTGAAAATTCATTTAAAAAAGAATACCAAATCAAAAACAAGGAAATCAGAAAAAAATGGATTTTTCTTTGCACACAATTGGATAGCTGAAGTCATTAAAGCTTCATCTCATTTTTTAAACTAACAGACTATTCCCTGCAAGTGAGCAGTCTATATTCCTTTAATAAATCTGTCCCGATTGGTCCCCAGATTTATATGAACTATATAATACTATGTGGACTTCTGGTAATTATTTTCCAATGGGCAGAAAAGCCTATATTAAGGTTTTGCCTTAATAAAGATAATAAATCCCTTCCTTCTCTTTTTGTGATTAAACAGAAGAAAGAGAAGATATCTGTTGAGTATTATTTGGATTTTCATTTGGCCACCAGTGATCCTCTTGCTTTGCCCTTCATGTAATGACTTTGCTTGTATGTCAATCTAACAGCTTAACTCCAAGCAAACTTTTTGGAAGGAGTAGGAAAGAGTTCTTGTCAATTTTCCAGTGGTACTTGTCTGTTTTTTAACACCCAAATGATAAATTGTTGGTGTGGTTTAAAATAGGGCTGATAGAAAAGCAGAAGGTGATTAACAGGAGCACAAACAATGGTAAAAACTGTAACCTTTCCCCATTCTACTACAAATGTATTCTTGATTTGTCTGCATCTTCCACGTCACAGAAACAGAAACTCTAAAAGCCCTCATTAACCTCAGTAGCTGCAGGTACTGATGTGGGATTCATCTTCAAATTTAAGGCACATTTACATGCTTAACTTTGCCCGTTCCTCCCCTCCTAGCCTAGACTAAGCAGCTCCTTTCCCTCATCATTTCCTCCCAGCAATGGCCCAGCAGCTCAGCTCCCCCTGGTCTTCTCTCCCAGTAGTGACCTCAATTTTCCCTATTGCCTCTTCAAGAAGTGACTTATTGTTCAGTTCCCCTGCTCCACTAACATTGAAGCTCTTTTGACCTTATAGAAAAGCCTCAGTAGCGCATCTCCTCACAGCAGCACTGTTTCTTTTCCCAGCAGTAACTCAGCAGCTCAGCTCCCCTTTCCATTAATGACAGTGTTCCAGATGTCTGATCTCCAATGTATATGCAGAGAAGGAACTACGAAAACAAGGAGACCAGAATTCTGGGGCCCAAATTCTCTGCCTTCCCAATTGCTCAGTAAGGGCTTTTTATACAGTATATATATATTTTTTTTTTTTTTTTTTTTTTCCTATGCCTATAGCCTGGCTAAAATTTTTTTTTAAAGAAGAGATTTTTACAAGGAAATATTTGAGCTTATGAAACATCTTGGAATCACAGAGAATCCTTCTATTCTAATAAAGGTTGTTCGTGTTCTTCTCTCCTCTTTCATTCATTACATTCGGGAGGGAGGACTTTCTCCTATTACTGGAAATGTGCTAAGTTTGGAGAAGCCATCCTTCCAGATGTTCTGCACAATAATTATTGCGATATTTCTGTTTCAATGCAACTTGAGGACAGCCGTAAAAATCAGAGCTGAACTCCGCAGTCAGATTTATCAGGTGGGTCCCACTCCAAAGATTAATATTCTGAGCTGACCAAGAACTGTAAAGCAGGACTAGGAAATGTTAGTGTACGTATAATAAATCTAAGCGGTCTTAGCAGAGTTCCGGCTCTACACATCATAAATATCCTCCCCCGAGCCGGTCTTTGGTGTACGCCAAGCAGAGAGAGTCTTCTGCAGATGGCAGGGCCGCGCCGCACCGCGCACATGACGATGAAAGCTCAGTGCATCGGCATGCAGAATTACACAAGTTTTCTTTTTAAATGATTTTCTATTGCTCTATGCTGTGTGTGTACATCATAGCCGGTGAAATAACATGACTTCGGTATGACAGAGACCGGCAGACCTACTGTTTACCACCAGTTACCCAGTAAACATGTGACTCTCTTCTTCTGGTTAAATGCCCTGCAGGTCTTATTATTCTTATTGAGAACATAATAACAACCCAAAAACATAATAACAATATATAACAATTCCCACTAATAATGCCAACAAACACTGTTTCTTAAGTCTTTTTTGGTTGCCTCAAAGCCACCCATTACCATTTGGCACCATCATGATATTCTTGCTCCCAGCCATCACTCAGGAATGATATCACCATTACTCGCAGCCCATCCCAAACCAAATTTCCAATGGCCTCCTTCTCCAACACACCGTTCAGGAGATTCCACACCAAAGATAGATCTTCAACCTCACTGACACCCCCACCAAAACATAATCCCCTTGAGGACCTCAAATGCAACCATATCTGAACTAATCATCAAAAACTAAGGGGGTGGGAGATAAGGGCGCTGAACTTTTTCCCACACTGGCCAAAATTGTATGACCTCACCCCTAATCCCCAAACCTTATATCAATTTAACCCCACCGTCAACCTCCGTCCTCCTACCAATCCCCAAGCTGCCCTTTTCCTAACCCCACAACAATTCCGTTAACCCTATTCTGTATGCTCCCTATCCCCCCAGTCATGCAGACCTTTTCCTAAGCTTTCCCTGCTTGCTCACCCGTCTTTCACATTCAGTGACTTTTTGCTGATGTTTTGTCATTATTTTCCGTCAGAGGCTGCCATGCATTTTTTAGTTCACTACAGTGCCCATATTGCAATATGAGAACAGTAAATTTGTAGAATAAAAAATGGTTCCTAAAGTGAACCTGTCATAGGGTCAGCAGCAGGTACTCACCTTCAGCTTCTTTAACGTGACCCTCCTGGAACCTAACATGCTGCAGGTTACACCCTTACTATACTTGTATTGCAATATGGGCATTGCAGTGAACTACAAAAATACATGGCACACTGTAATGAATTGGAGCTGATTTACTCAAGAGGTTTTTGTTGAAATTTAGTAGTAATTATGCAATATACTTTGATTTTAGAAAACCTTTACTTAAAATAATAAAAAGAGCTGGGACTTGGACTAGGCCAGAATAATGTCGCCAGTCTGCTGCAGGCAGGAGAAACCATTTCCTCAGTTTCCTTTTTCCCAGTGATCAGACTGCAACATTGTAACCTTGTATCTGACAGGCATATATGACAGCTAACTTGTATTAAATAGAACAGAAAAGTGCAATCATTGTGCAGCACTTCTAATTGGGAAACATATGTAAAGGGCAAATATGTCTGCCTGCCACAAAAATAATTACAAACAACACACAAGATCATTAAAACAAACTTTAATTATGAATATTTACACTACACTGGTGCAATTAATAGGTTCGCTACAAAAGTATCTCTTAGAGTGTAAGATTAACACACCACAAACTGAAATGATCGCCAGTGGTACCCGAAGCAGCGACAGCAGACCCGGACACCTTTGAACGCAATAATTAACTGATTCTCCTCGGCAATATTCTAATTGATGCGAGTAAATATCACCGCTGCTCATTGGCGCCACAGGCAAAACCCCAAAGAAATGAAATCACTTTAGACAAGAAGTAAAATTGCAAACAGAAAAAATAAATTAAATTAAAAAAAATAAAAATAAAATCTTTGCGGTGTAATGATCTGACAAATTAAGACTTTCCTGCTCCTTATTTATTTATTTTTTCATCATTTAACATCTGTTATTGACATTTGTGGAATTAATTAGTCTATAGGGTGTTGTGAGAAGGTGTGATTTTTAGTCTTTCTGTAAAATCGAGTTATAATAATTACAGGGAGAAGCAATTCAACGTTAACACCTTCTGCGAGTGACAGCCCAATCGACGCTTCCTGTACCGGGGTTGTGTTTATTAGCAGAGCATGTAATCAGATCTCAGAAATGAAAATAGTTGGAGTAAAGGTGGCATAACGGATAAGGTTGGTGTTTTCTAACATTTAGATGTCTTGCTGCTCAAAATTACTGGGTGCTTATGAGCACAAGGAAATTGTATTTACAAAGTGACCTATGAGATTGGATCCTGGTGCAAGTTGTGGAACTGTTGGAAATTGTGGCATCCAATATGTATTTTATTGAGTACTGGAGCTCAGCTGGTGCTGGCTTAATTTGTAGCAATATGGTCAGCAATGCACTCCATAGAGTCACTGGGCCTAATCTATTGAAGCTCTCTAAGGCTGGAGAGGATACACTTTCATCAGTTGGGTAACCTGGAATGGATTTCTTTCCTTTGCTTTTAGTTAGCAAATGTTTTTAATCCTAAACCAGATCCATTCCAGGTTTGCTGGATCACCCAGCTTCACTGATGAAATTGTATCCTCTCCAGCCTTGGAGAGCTTTTATAAATCAGACCCAATGACTTAATGTGGAGCACCAATAGTGGAATAAGACACCAAGGGGACCCTGTACAAGACCAATTTTTGGGCCTCCCTATTCAACTAATAGTCAACTTAATGCAAATATTATCTGTGTATCAATTGCCAGCTGGGTAGAAATGAGCAGATGTCCACATCTACAGACCAGTAGCAAGGAGTCCCAAATCCCATTGGACTCTAGAAGAAATTACTCCATTGTCCCAGTGCACCCTTGTGCAGTTACGTAGCCTGAACAAATGATACGCATATATTACTTGGCTTTGTGTTTAACTTTGGGTATGTGATCAATTCGACCCAAACATTGGTCATCCGACCCAAAACAAATAAAGCTGAACATTGCTAATGTTTCATGGTTTGAATTGCTGTATGCTTTAACTCTCACTGACAAGTAAAGAATGGCTCTGCCAATTAGGCTGGGGGACTGTGACAGCTGGCATAGTTGGCAGGTCAGGTTCAATCAGACTTAACGTTTGTTTTGGAGCCCTCTAACAATGAAACCAGGTTTGGGAACTTCTTGGACTGGAAATGAGACTGTGAGCTTGTGTGCCCCTATTCAGATCTATAAAAGCTCCTCTGGAATCTGGTATCTAAAGTAAGGCAAAAACTGTGTAGCTCTTTTCCTAAAAGCAGACCCCAGGGATCATTGTTGGGAGGGAGGGCAATGTCCATCCTGTGTTGCGGAGGTCTGCAGGTGAGGAATGTCTTTGGGACTCAGAAGCCCTCCTTTATAGGTAACAGCCCATTGGCCTTATTGGCTGAGCCATACTCCATGCAGTGTTATTATTACACATCATTTATATAGTGCCAACATTTTATGCAGCGCTCTAAAATAACCATGCAACTAGTGGTCCCTTAAAGGGGCTCACAATCTAATGTCCCTACCATAGTCAAATGTCATTACCACAGTCTAAAGTCAATTTGGGGGTAAGCCAATTACTTAACTGCATGTTTAGGTACCCAGGGGTAACCCATACAAACATAAGGGGAACCTGCAAATTCCATGCAGATAGTGTCCTGGCCAAGATTCAACATGGGACTTAACACTGTAAGGGCCGGAGTGCTAACCTCTGATCCACCAACTTACCATTAACTTCAATAGGATTATAATTAAGCCACGAATCAACTCGAACATTGAAGTCAATTTGGGAGAACTGTCCACAAACCGAACAGAGGCAAATTTGACAAACCCTGTCCACTATGCAGCTTGGTAATAGTCTCTTAACATGGCTTAATCCACAAAATAATGACTTACTGGGTAGGGGTGCATTGGGATGTTGAGGAGAATCAAAGGAAATGTGTTACATGCCTAATACTAGGTAAAAATCAAGTAACCGAAACCTGAAAAAAACAAAATTACTGCAGCTTCAATAGATTTAATTTTTGCCCTTGGGTTTCGGTACCTTTTTGCAGACTGGTCATGTGACTCTCAGGTAAACCCTTCCAATCAGTCCCATGGAAATAGGAAGTACCTGGAATCCAAAAGCCAATTTCTGAAGAACCATTTTACTAAAATCATTGCAATGTATATAGTTCACCTGCAAGGAACTTTTCTCTCCAAAGAAAAAAGAAAAGCTTTAACATTTGCAGTCTAAATAATAAAAACTCATCTGGAGCCTCATCTGTATTTTTATTAGGTGAACCCCCTTGTGATTAATAATCTCTTTTCATGTGACGATCATATATAGTGTGCTCATATTGGAAAGTGGAAGTACATTGAGTGAAAGTACTGAGGGACTTTCGCTGAAAGGAAACATCAACATTTTTCTTCATACATAATTGATTCATTTTTATATTCCAAGCTGGGGCTGAAGTGTCCCCCCTCTTGTGTGCCATATCTCACTCTTTGTTCCCCCATATTCATTACAATAGGAATTCCTCTGCGACTTGCTGACCTTCTACAAAGTGACATTTTCCCCTTTGTTTTACATTTCCTCTGTAAGTTATAGCTGAACCGAAACGTTGATTGGTAGAGTAATAGACGTAATGAAGTTCCCTCAGTACCGGTAATAAAGGAAAGGACGGATTAGCTGGAAGTGGGTCAGTTTATTGAATATTTGTTGTTAAAGCTCTTTACAGAATTGTGAGGCTCACGTTACATAGAAGCAACAGAAAGCAGCGAGAGGCGGCCATATCTCCGAGGTATTATAAATAGCATATGTGATTAGAGCTTTCCTGTGTAAGGGGATACAGGCGTGTAACACAAGCTACATATAAAGTACATGTCATCGTTCCTCCTGCACCGTCTTCGGCCTGGATTGTTCATCCAGTTTCAGGCCATTGTGCCATCTCTTTAGCACCTACACAGCAATGTACAGAGTTCATTATTTAAAGTGTTTCTGCAGAGTTTGGTCCACTTTGTGATGGAAAGCCATTTCTTCACAATTTCTGGATTTGGCTCCTGTAATGAATGTGTGGTAGGGGTACAAGAAGTGAAAAGGTGAATGGTGATTGTAGTGAACATATTTTGTAATAAATTACCACTGAGCAAAATCACCAAGAAACTAAAGTAGAAACTTTGCCTGTTCCTCCCTGCATCACTAATATAAGGGTTTTTTTTTTGCCTTCCTTTGGATCAACTTTGTCTATCGGGGTTTATCTGAGATATGTTTAATTATTTTCTCTAGTGATTGAACTTGATGGATTTGTGTCTTTTTTTCAGCGTAACTATGTAACTATATGCTCCATCCATGGCAAATGTCCAGTTAGGGGGAGTTACATTCTAACATTGCAGCATCAGATATTGTGTTCGGTCTATAACTACTGTGTAATAAGGTAGAAACATAAGGAATTTTATTGTAGTCTAGTTTTGGATAATCAGAATTTTGTGTATTTTATGTAGGAAAACATTGAAAATGGTCATTAGAGAGAAAAGCTAGTAAACACAAAGCACATAGCTTGGGTGAACATAAATATATGGTGGGGAACACAAAGTGAAAAGATGAATGGTGATTGTAGTGCACATGTATTCATAATCACCATAGAAATCACAAATAATCTAAAACACCATCTTTAAAGGAGATTTGTTATTTCATTCTTGCATCACTATATATTCCAACCAATGCCCAGTTAGCAGGGGGTCCATTCCAATATTGCAGCACCATATACTGATCTATAGTATGAGCTATGAACCTTTTAGTGGAACACCATTGTATTCTAGTTTTGGATAATGTGCAGAAGGAATGCAATTACTTTTGTGGATTTTATGTTGGAAAATATTGAGAATGTCCAGCAGAAAGATAAGATGGGAAACTCAAACCTCAATCATGGCTGCCACATATAGATTGGGTTGGGTGAACCTCAGGGTAACAAACAATAGAATTCAAACCCTGCCTTATGACTTTTGGTTGTGGTTTTCATTGGTGCCGGATCACGTCAATAAGTGGACATTGTAATTGAGGTTGCTGCACAATGGGGTAACTGCACAATCAGGGTCTTCTTCATGGGAATTATAGGGTGTGTATAGAACTTGACATATGTCAAAGTCTGCAGACAATATCTTTCTTTATTCCTTAGCCATGGAAGCTGCACTAATTTCGGTGCCAACATCCAAATCTCTATAAAATACATAAATCAAAAAGGACTTTTAAAGCACTTTTTTTAAACAACATATTTTATAAAAATATAATTTATTCAAATATTAAAACATATCAAATATCAGCCATAGATGTACAATGCCTTTTTGTGTCTCAATTTCAACGCGTTTTGCAGAATCTGCTTCTTCAGGAATTGGGAAACTGAAGTTGAAATGGTAAATCTTTCCCATTAAAAACAATCAAACGACAAATGCTGGTCTGCTATTCAGAGCTGCATCACAGTCATGCCGACTTTCATGACTTATTGTAAGTCTTTACCATCTACAATAACTCAACTTGTCACATATATTTTTAACCCCCTGAAGAAGGGGGCTGTTAAGACCCCGAAATGCATTGGTTTGTTTTACTTCCATTTGTTTTACTGCATTCTGACTTGCAAAACGTTTGCATCCTGACGATCTAATTTATTATTACATTGAATCCAGAACACAAAAATTGATTAGAAGTTGTAAAAAAAATGTAGATATTAAAATCACAAAAAAGGGGTTTCCAGACAAAAGTTTCTGCTTTTTTCTGCATGGAATAAACATACTGTAATGTTTCATAGAGTGATACCTGCTTGATCTTTGCATCAAGGTCATAAACCTGCTTTGCATTTGTGAAAGAAAACAATATGAACAAATAGCCGTCGTTTAATTATACTCATTTTCCATTTGTTCTTCTGAGTTATAATAGAGCTCAATCAACGTCTGTTGTCATTAAATAGATTACACCCACAACACAAGCAGCAGGCACAAAGCTGGACTCATTCCTATTGACAAACCACTTTGCATTTTAACTAAAGAGGTCACAGTGATGTCTTAATCATTACCTGCTCATTACAATCCCGGCCCCTTGGCTGTACAGCTGGGCCCGTAAAGTCCAGCAACAGAGTAATTATTGCAATTGCAATCAAGGTGGTATCATTTGTTATATTGTGCGCAAACAATACTTCTACATTCTGGCTGTTGTTATATTGACTGAACCTTGTTTCTGAAATGTTGACATGAAAGGTACTGAGCTGTCAAGTAAAATTTGAATTTGTAAGGGTTGGGTAAGATTTACAGTAGGTAATTTCTAGCTACAACGATGTTCTTGGATTCTAACCACATCTAAAAAACCTACATGTGATTTCTGCAACCATTTTAATGCTGTACATCAGTTTTCATTTAAGCTGTATGAGCCAATGTTTTTTCCTAATATCCCTATTTCCTAATACCGTGGGTGACGTGGTGGCTCAGTGGTTAGCACTCTTTGCAGTACTGGGTCCCAGGTTCGAATCTCAGCCAGGACACTATCTGCATGGAGTTTGCAGGTTCTCCCCGTGTTGGTGTGGGTTTCCTCTGGGTACTCTGGTTTCCTCCCACATTCCAAAAACATGCAGTTAGGTTAATTGGCTTCCCCCCAAAACTGACCTTAGACGGTATTAAAGAAATATGACTATGGTCTAACATTAGATTGTGAGCTCCTTTGAGGGACAGCTAGTGACATGACTATGGACTTTGTACAACGCTGCGTAATAAGTCGGTGCTATATAAATACTGTGTAATAATAATGCTAACCCAACAAATAGAATTATTACAGATTTCAAGGAATTTTGGGATATATGCCCCTTTATTTGTGTACACATACCCTAACAAATCTCCTTTACACAAAGAGAAAAAGGTATTTCAAAGCAGAACTAAAAATTGATCAGGCATGGCATTATTGCAGAAAGGGACATTCACATCATCCCAGCTTGACAAATCAAGATTATTTGATTAATATTATTTCAAGAAAAGAAGATCTAATTAAGTTTAAGAAACAAATCATGGGAAGATTATTTCAAGGAAAGAAGATGGCGGCATCCTACTGTAGAATGGGAAAAGGTGAGTATCGTGGGGTTTCCTTCTGTATTAAGACATATCTAAATAAATGCATACTGGACTATATGGAGATATAAGAGGTGTGAGAGTTTAATTGGGATTTAATATTCTGAGCAAATTCAAAGATTTTTATTTATAACTTCCGAATCATCCACTAAAATGACTTTTAAAAGTTTGCTTGCTTTTAATTAGTAATAAAGTTCCTTACCTTGCATGTAGGTAAACAGCTTCTTATAATCCCGGAATTAAATTGCATTAAGTTATAGAACAATTTATCAGAGTGCTATGACACCAATTAATTCTATATCTGCTTTCGCACTCCCAACAAATTCCATATGACCCTATTCGGTACACATGGAGGAACCTTCAGCTGCCTTCATTTTACTGAAAGAGTAAGCGCATTAGATAATTGTCCGTCACACCAGCGGACGGGACTCTTACTAACAGATGTCTCAAAATATTTGAAAAACTTTTTTTCCGACTGCCGGCTGTGCACGCTCTGCATATTCAATTTCATCTTTTAATTTGCAGTGGAAGGAAATTAAGATGCAATTAAAACCCAAGAGACTTCGACACGAAAATCTAATATTGGATTATGGTTCCTCCTCCGTGATAATTCAAAAGAAAGGCGCAGTTAATTTTACATTAAAATCATAGTAATAATGTCCTTATTTTCTGGGCTATTGTGAGTTATGAAGACAGCTTAATGAAAAGCCATTTTCTTCATATTCCAGTGACACAAACAACGCGTGATGAATTGACCAACAAACGCTTTCTGAAATTGAATCTAAGCAGGCTGAATGCATTGAAGATTTAGTTAATTACAAGCAAATGATTAATTGGCCTTTTTATACACCACTCAATTTATTGTGATTACTAAGTATAGTGATTACCACGTTCTCATTGCATGCAAGACTTTCTCCATCTTGCCATGGCCTAAAAATGAATAAATCAAACAGAATTTTCACAATGCATAAAAAGTTCAGATGTGATTCTATGCTGGTGTGAGATGCACCAGGCGATGTTCCCGTGAACACCAAAACTGATGGGTCGGTGTTTGTTGCATTGATGGATTTCAGATGCATTATTAGAATTTGTTTTTGTTAGTTTCAATTACAAAATATAACTCACGAAAGATATTGAATCCCACATTACAAAGAACAGAATCTGCTGAATAAAATTGTTGTTTTTTATGACATCCCAAAGTTGATGAATATCTTAACTGCTGGGATTTTAGCCAAAGGGCCCCAAGAGATCCCCAATGCCCTAAGGATAAAACCCACACCACTTGTTATAGGGAAAGGAAAAGATCATTTCTGTATAAGGTCTCTCCAACAAAGTTAGATAGTATGCATCCAACTAGCATAGCTTAGCCTAGACACCTCTTGACTTAGAATACCAAGAATATGGAAGCAGGAAAGTATTCTTGGGACTTTTGAGGCAAACTCAAAATATTTCATAGTATTAAAAAACCCCAATTTTTCTAAAATCATTAAAAAATACATAAAAAACTATCAGGTTATTCATTAGATTTGTATTCTGGTCTATTTAGTGTATGTAGGTTTGGTACGTTCGACACGTTTCTAGGATCTAAGTCCACTTCATCAGGAACAGAACAGCATCTTATCTTTTTTAATGGCTCCCTAGGTTTAAATACCCTGACCAGCAACACAATTCTTTAATGTAGGGATAAGTCCAGTGACCGGAGATCTCAATGTATGGGAGATGAGACTTATATATCCATTCGCTTAATAACTTCCATTGCTTACTCAATGAAAGATCCCCTTGTATGTCCACAGGGCTAACAGCTGCTTTCAGCGTCTCTCCTCCGCAGAGGTCATACATTTTGACTTATGTAGCCCAAAGGCTCACCCTTCCTCTTATCTTGCTGCACAAGCCCCCCCCCCCCCCCCCCCCCCCCCCCCCCTTATACAAAAACAACACTCCATATTTTGGATCAAATTGCTTTGCAGCCATTTATTTCAGGACACACTTTTATTACCCAACAAAACTAACTTATATAACCAAAGATAAATATAACAGTAACACATAAAATCACATACTCAGGTTGCAAGTCCTTGAAGGCCAAAAACCCAACAAACGTTACCACCTAAAGGGCTTGCCATCCCTATGATCCTTCTGCTATCAGCTGCTATTTACTGATTTGGGAATGAATATCAACTCTAGCATCCAATCACCCACACCCACCCACTTTTTGGGTCCCCGCTTTCTGACGCTATCACCCAGGGCTCCCACACCAAAGATGAAATATAGAACCAATAAAAATACATAAAAATGGGACTTTTTAGGCATCAAATTGCTCAACAATATATTTCAGCTAAAATTGTAATAATTTATTTTATGCCAGCAAAATTAATTTAATATTTTCCTTAAATACACACAACTAAAATCAATTGAATGAAGGTTTAACATTCATAATCAATCTCAAAATAATACAATTTGACACGTTTTGCAAGCTCCTAATCCACTTCTCTGGGAATTAAATAAAGAACTGAAAACACATAATAAGCAACAAAATAAACCATCTATCCTATGAAGTGCCTTCTATTTATCTAAATTTTCATAGTAATTCCAAATCATGACCTACTCTATCCATTCAAAAATTTGAGGCTTAGTTCAGCAAGGGACCTTCACTCCTTTACTAAAAATAATAAAGTAATGGCCAGGATAGAGATTAGAAGCCAGAAGTCCTTCTCAGAGAAACTAAGGGACAGAAGGCAAGGACAGTCATCATTCAGAAAATCAAGAACACAGGATTAGAAAGGAACCAAGGATGAAAAGGATTCAGAGTCAGGAACAATTCAGATATTAAACATATTGGATACAGAAACCCCCGGGTCAGGGAGCCAGTGAAAGATACGGAATATTCCCATTGCAAACCAGAAAGTATTTTATAGGCATGTGTTGATGTAATGCAGATGTCCTTGGATAATCAGGACCAATGAGCCCAAGCAAGGCTCAGTCTCTATTAGTGCAGGACACAGAGGAACATACAGGCCCAACACCGATGCCCAACATTGCAGAAACACGGAGTTCTTATATCAAGTCTGGAGCACTATAACGGAATATATTCACACAAACAAAGCCAAATCATTTTTTATGAATCTTCAAATGTCCTTTTCATTAGGCTTTAGTTGATGAAAAATAAATGGGCGTAGAAGGACTTCTTGATAACTGGAACACAGAGCCATACAAACTACAGAAACATGACATCACAATCTATTAAATCTATTAAACATTGTTTCCAATGTTTTTTAAATGACAGGGAGTCATTAAGTGCTTCTTGTTTTCTCTATCTATTATTTGGGCATTTATGAAGGAGGTATATTAGAAGGCCTCCGTAACGTGTTGGCTTTATTAATATGTGCAAATAAATGCTCTGTTCAATCAACATACAATGTGGAGCTCCATTCTTCTTCTTTGTTAATTACAAGTCAGAAAAATATCCAACTAACCCAAACCCACAAAGGAAATGCAAAATGGATGCCAGCAAGGTAAGGGTGGCAAGAGTAGGTATAAATCAATACTTTGACCCCTCAAACTCATTTACATCATGTCACATGCCCACCCCAAGCATGAGTGACAGTAGTGCCATATAATTAATTGCATACAATTAATTCAAGCAGGTGGGAAGCCCTTCTGCATTGTATGTGAAAATGTCACGGCTTGTCCATATAATGAACAAAATGCATCAAGTTTTGGAGGATCAAGGAATAAGGTAAGGATTGCTGCTAACACCCCCACCCCCTCCCCATTGTATTTTATTTACAATTTTTTATTCTTTCATTGGAAGAATGCACATTTAACAAAACA
>NC_092869.1:44461433-44475683 GCF_032062135.1 Pyxicephalus adspersus | reverse complement strand
AGCCTATCCAATCACTAGAGACCGGTGACATCACTGAGAATGCAACCTATCTATTCGCTAGAGACCAGTGACATCACTGAGAATGTAGGCTATCCAATCCCTTGAGACCAGTGACATCACTGACGATGCAGCGTATTGATTGGTTTAGTGACCGACTGCTGATTAAGGTGCTAATTAATATATTTCATGCTGACTGTCTTTGTTTTGAATAGAATAATAGTGATTTTAATTTGCACAAATAAAATTTCTCATTTTTCAAATAAAAAAAATCATTAAAGTTTAATATTAAATTTAGGCTGATTCATCTCCACGAATATCTGCATGCATCCCATGATCTCTGCTCCCTATTCAGCCCCCCCATACGAAGTTACTCTTTCATCTGGATTCCTATGAGCCCTCACGAATTGCTGCCTTTTGATCCGTACAACTGAGGGTAAAGAAAGTTCTTTTTACTTATTTCATTGATTTAGAAGTGAAAATGAAAACATTGCAGATCAATGATTACCCAGCTGGTGGTAACACTCAATCCTCTCCATGGTACCTCTCTGCCTTGTTTTTGCAGCTTCTTTGTCTGTGAAACCTTATATAAGGAAACTGGATGTGACTATTATACCTGATTGTTGGTTTCACACATTGTAAGGTATCATTAAACAATGAAGAACTGGTTTTTCACGACCACAGGGCCACTAGACGGGGCATAGAATAGTTTGACCTTTTTTGGTCACCTTATCAAACTGTACATTTCTGAACAAAAGGTTGCCTGCTTACTGTTAACCTAATGACTTACAAATAATTTCCTATAATAACCTCAAATCAGCCCTCCAGCCTCCTCTTTATTAAATCTGACCCAGCCTTCCTTTAATAAATCTGCCCTCCAGCCTCCTCTTTAATAAATCTGCCCTCCAGCCTCCCCTCCATTAAATCTGCCCTCCAGCCTCCCCTTTATTAAATCTGCCCTCCAGCCTCCCCTTTGTTAAATCTGCCCTGCAGCCTCCCCTTCATTAAACCTGCCCTCCAGCCTCTCCTTCATTAAATCTGCCCCCCAGCCTCCCCTTCATTAAATCTGCCCTCCAGCCCCCCTTTAATTCATCTGCCCCAGTCTTGCTCAGTTATACAGGCTTCTCTTCTGGACTGAAAATGCTAACTCTATATTCAATGCACACTGTAGCCTTCTCACACTGTGCATTAAAAGCTGCAACAAGTCAGTTACAGCCTGAACTGAGATGCCAACTGTCCAGTGCCGGTGTAGTTTACAAATGTCTTCAACTAATTAGCCATTTCTTAACAAGTGATCCAGAGGAAGGTGAATAAAGTGCCAGATTTCTGGATAATGATTGAGCTGTGATGTAATGTAGTCAAATGCAAATACGTAAAATGACTGACAGGTCCTCTTTAAACCCCTCATTAAATCACAAACTATTGTCCATAAAGACGTTCATCTTGGATGGGCTGAACTGATTGGTTTTTATACAAAACCACAAATCCTTTTGACCCAAACTCCCAGACAATTTTATATGACAACAGGAATTTTTCCTAATGTGCCGGTGATGTACCATTTTAATGATCTGGCCCTTGTGAGAAGCTCCGGTGGCAGCGTGGGTAGAGATGTTAGACTGCTATACATTTTTATATTGTTGCTGTTTATTTATTTAGATCTTTTGTCCATGGAAGAAAGCAGATGAAGACAAATTCCTTGTCCTCAGCCGGATCCCAGGAGAGCCTAGCGTTTGAGAAACTCATTGCCATTAAACCGGGAACACAATTATACAAGTCGCAAGACAAATCATCTCGCTCACAAGTGCTTATTAGATTTTCCCTCTGAAGGTTAAAGACTGAGCAGTAATGTGCAGCTCTCTTCATCCCGGGGTGTTTAGAAAATAAGAACCAAGAATGTGAAATTCAGCCATTTGTCTGACAGATTTTCCAGGTGCAATTGGCAAAAGCTCTGAGCCGGGTAGAAATGGCAATTATCGGCACATTCTCCAGGCATACATGTGAGAAATTACAAAATGTCTTGACTATATTGTTCTCTAATTTTCCCTCTTCTACACCAATCCCCTATATTACCCATTCATACCCCACTCCCCCTAAATTACTCCAACCCATCCATCCATATTTTGTAATGCGTCCTTTTGTTCTTTATTGTACCCCTATCCCTTTTCTGTCCCTCTATTGCACCTCAAGTATCTCCTCCATTGAAAGCCAATTCATTTACTTTAAAAATTCTTAAAAAATGGAAAGGGAACTTGGTGGGACTGGCAGTTATATTATTTTAGACCAGTGTTTCTCCTTTTTTAACATTGAGGAACCCTTGAAATAACTTTCACGTCTTTGGGGAACCCCTTCTATAGTTATTATATCAACATTGGAAGAATACCATTTCTGGTGATTGGGAAGAATGTCAGCCTTGCAGATCATTGGCGTCACTTAACCTTGCCTGAGGGGCACAAATTGCTCATTGCTCAAGGAACCCCCAGAAACCTTTGGAGGAACCCCTTTAAATCTCTGGAGGAACACTGGTGTAGAAACACTGTTATTGACGGTTGGGACCTTGTGGCAGTGCCAGTCATTCTAAGATAAAAGTGCAGAACTGATAGCACTGTGAGCCAAGCTAGGGGTGCTCAGGGAACTGCAGAAACATATAAACAGAATCAGCTTCCAGATCAACTCATGTCTCTTAGGAGCATTTTGGAAATTCAAACTTTTGCAAATTCCGATTTTTACTAAATTTGGAAATTAACAATCAATTCAAAACTTTGAAGATTAGATTAAGCACTTAAAACTTGCACCCACTGGATGGCAGACCAGATGGCAAATCCTTGACCTCACTTACCTGTTCAGATTTACAAGTGCCAAAATGTGTTGTGAATCATCATTTTGTCTGAAAATACTCAGCATTGTATTGTATTTGGTGACTGTAGATGAAAAATTGTATTTAGCAGAGTTTTGTGCAGGATTTAAACTGGAAAATTCAAATGCAGATGAATACTTTGCTTCTCTTTGTCTCATGGAGTAACCTGAGATCCTTAAGAAATATGTGCGGCTAAATCATCCAGCAACATTTGGCACAGCAGCCTGGACATTAGTTAGGTTCCATAGTAAGTCACTGAGTACATGAAGTTTGGGAACTTTCAGAATCATTTTATCTTTAGGGATTATAAGATTTTCTTACTGGCCTCATCCCAAACAATTACTGGAAGGTGCATCAGAGCAGCACGGCAATGTTTTATCCAGTCACGTTGAATCATTGTGGGAAGCGACTGCTAAAATTTTAGAATTGCTAACCCAAATATTAAACGCAGACATGAAATGATATCCTAAGAATTGTGCACAATCATAAATCCACATCCACACCATAAGATGCATGATATTGTGGAAGCTTTTGGCACCTATTCTGTAAGTCGTAGTGACATCACTGAGGAATAAAGCACAAACTATCTGAATGCCCTCATTCTGCTGGAGGACACGTTGGTGGATTGTAATCTCACATCATGAACACTGCTGAGGATCACTTTCATAAAGTATTTAAAATATATATACAAAGCAATGGGCAGCTCCTTAAATGCTTTCTATGGGCTCTATTTATAATCCAGAGATACGGACCTTACCTGGTGTTGTTAACAGATATTGAACTGCTTGCCAAGTGTTATAGTGCCGAAAAAGACTCACACAAAGATGTCAATCAGCAGAAGACAATCACGAGCTGGCATTCAATCCAGGTAGTAGATTTCCACCTTCCGAAGACAAAAGCAGAAAAAGTCATTGCCAGGGGAAGTCTTATGATCTTTGAGCATGGTAATAAACACCTGGAAGGTTTACGCAGACTGACGCGTTACTAAACCTGAATGGGCTTAAAGCATAGCAAGAACAAGAATTTATTATATTGCATACCAATCCTTAGATTTATTGGTTATATTAGTCATATTTTTCACTTTTTTCTTTATTTTTACGCAGCAAACCTATGAATAATGCAATTGTAGTTATTTATACCAAATCAAACCGTCCCTTGCTAGGCAACCTTACTTACGACATTAGAATTTTACCTGCTGGGGGTGCATTTACTAGTTTGATTCCTGTTGACAATCTTGCTCGGTCTGACCTCTCTCTGCTTTTTAATATCTCATTTGGGTCTCCAAACCCTATGTATTACCCATGGCTTTGAATCTCAATCTGCTCTTGGCATAGGATACCTCACATGGCTGCATGTCCTTGGGATCCATTCTTTTTCTGGCTTGTGATCCTGTACTGTGGCTTCTGGGCTTCTGCACACCATCATTTGGACAAATGTGGGGATTGGCATTCGGTTTATCACTTATGTTGGACTGGGGCTTACAGGCATCTTTCAGGGTCACAAGATTATTGAGAAAAAGACACATGGAGGACTGTCAGCCTATAGCAATGTTTGCATATAAAACTGTGCTAGGACAGTGCAACCTACTTCCCAAGTATGAGTGGGGGTTTGGCTATAGGTGTAGAGCATGGTGCTAAATCAGGGATTGGCATCTGGTTAGGCAGTGATGTTGGACCAGGGATTTGCAGGCATTTTTTAGGGTCACTCAGATTATTGATAAAAAAGGAACATGGAGGACTGGCAGCCTATAGCAACGTTTGAATATAAAACTAAGTGTTGGGACAGTGCAACCTGATTCCCAAGTGTGAGTGGGGGTTTGGCTATAGGTGTAGCATGATTAATAAATTGGGGGATTGGCATCTGGTTAGGTAGCGATGTTGGACCAGGGACTTGCAGACATTTTTCAGGGTCACTAGATTATTGACAAAAAAGGAACATGGAGGACTGGGAGCCAACAAGAATGTTTGAATATAAAGTAAAGCTCCATGTGGGTTGGTTGCTCCTTATACACATCTCAACGTTTAATTGTTAGTTCTGTTTGGAGCCTCCCTGTCTCTTAGCCAATTGATTCTTTTGGCAGATTCCCAGCAAGCATCCAATCAACGTGAAGCAGCCAGCTCACAATCCAATCAGCCTGCTCATCTCCTGGAATTTTATTTTGCCTTACCTAATAATACATTGGAGAAAACAGACTTTAATTTTAAATTGTTAAGCTGCAGAGAGATAAAATCCCAGCTGAACTAAGTGCGAGTTCATCAAATCATTAATATGTTCCGGCTAAACGCATGGCCCAGCTTCCCTAATCCCCCTCCATGATCCTAGTGCTGTAAATCTTGAATCTTCAATGGCTGCTCACACACAAAAAATCCCAACCGCCATTGATTTTCTGAAATAACAAGCAGCTATTAATCTGCTGGCCGAAAATGATGGTCAGAGTTATTATCATAACATTTGCTTATCTGCAAAAACAATTGATTTGCCCATTTTCTGCTGCTTTTATTTTCGCTTCCCAGCATTAAGACCTTGTTGTTTTTTAATAGATCAAATTAAGTAAGAAACTTGAACAGACTGTTCGTTGTGTTTTTCCATTATTATCCGGTGTGAAAAATGAGCATCATAATAGAGCCATTAAAGAAAGCCATACTGTGCGTATATTTCATTGTTTAGTGCGCGTTATGGCTGAAAAAAGTGCCACCGACCAGCTAGAATATTCCCTGGTAAATAGAGATGAGGAATACAATCTATGGGCTATCCGTAGGATCTAATCTTGATTGGCATCGACATTTACCAGTTTGGTTTTTACCTATTTAGCTATTGTGTTCTAAAAAAAAGTTAAGTCAATCAAAGGAATATTGTTACCGTCCTAGAAATACAGAAGCCAATTTTTTCAATGTGTTTGCCTTAAAGTGGATAGAAACCCCAACAGGACAGTCACTGTGTATCATAAACCATTTTTAATGGCCAATAAATATGTTGAAGGAAGGGATATCCTGGTGGTAGATACAATCAGAATGTTAGAGAGAAAGTCAAGGGGTGAGTACCTGATGGAGACTATATTTACCTATATAATATATATTTATAACTGATGGAGGGCTGGAAGTGTGACAACCTGGTGGTGGAAATATTCAGAACCTTAGAGAGGTCAAGCAAAGAGTATTTGCTAACTAAAGGAGCACCTACCTTAAGGCTATACTAGAGGTGTAATGACACGGTGGTCCAAAAGATCAGAAAGAGAGAAGGTCAAAAAAAGAGAATTTTCAAGGAGTCATGTTGGGTAATCCAAAAGTGATAGGTTAATAGGAAAGGTATAAATCAGAGTAGTCTACCTTTTGAATGTGATATTGGAAAGTGTGATATAGGTGAGTATTTTCTACCTTATTGATTGCCATGTTGGTGATGTAATATCGCAGTGGTGGGTATGGTCAGAAAGTTATCGAGAAGGTTGGGAGCAAAGTATTTCCTACCTGTTGGAGGAACATGTTGCAGGGTGCGATATCCTGGTGGTAATGTCGTGAAGAACTAAAGAGAAGCTCAGGAATGCATTGTTTTTTACTTGTTGGAGGAACATTTTGAATGGTGTGATATCCTGGTCGCAATGTCATCAGAAAGGTAGAGAGAAGGTCAGAAGCAGAGTATTTTCCAACTGATGGAGGACCATGTTGCATGGTGGGATATCATGATAGTAATGCAATCAGAATCGTAGAAGGAGGAGAGTATTTTGTACCCAGGGTAATGTTGATTGTTCCAAAAGGTAGAGAGATGGTCAGGAGCAGAAAAATGTTCTACCCTATTGATTTTTCATGTTGGTGATGTGATATCCCAGTGGTAAATAGGAACAAAGTATTTTCCACCTGTTGGAGGACCATGTTGCATTGTGCGATATCCTGGTGATAATGTCATAAGAAAGCTAGAGACAAGGTCAGAAATGGAATATTTTCTACCCGTTGGAGGTTTATGTTCCATGGTGCAATATCCCGGTAATAATGTTATCAGAAAGGTAGAGAGAAGGTCAGGAGTGGAGAATTTACCACCTGTTTGGAGGACCATGTTGCGATATCCTGGTAATAATGTCATAAGAAAGCTAGAGACTAGGTCAGGAACAGAAAATTTTCCACCTGTTGGAGGACCATGTTGCAGGTGTGATATCCTGGTAGTAATGTCATCAGAAAGGTGTAGAGAAGGTCAGGAGTGCATTATTTTTTACTTGTTGGAGGAACATGTTGAATGGTGTGATATCGTGGCCGCAATGTCATCAGAAAGGCAGAGAGAAGGTCAGAAGCAGAGTATTTTCCAACTGATCGAGGACATTGTTGCATGGTATGATATCATGGTAGTAATGCAATCAGAATCGTACAAAGAGGAAAGTATTTTGTACCCAGGGTCATGTTGATTAATCTAGAAGGTGGGGAGAGGGTCAGGAGCAGAGACATGTTCTACTTTATTGATTTTCATGTTGGTGATGTGATATCCCAGTGGTGGGTAGGATCAAAAAGGTAGAGAGTAGGAACAAAGTATTTTCCACCTGTTGGAGGACCATGTTTCATGGTGCGATATCCTGGTGATGATGTCATAAGAAAGCTAGAGACAAGGTCAGAAACGGAATATTTTCCACCCGTTGTAGGTTTATGTTCCATGGTGCAATATCCTGATAGTAATGTTATCAGAAAGGTAGAGAGAAGGTCAGGAGTGGAGAATTTACTACCTGTTGGAGGACCATGTTGCATGGTGCGATATCCTGGTGATAATGTCATAGGAAAGCTAGAGACTAGGTCAAGAACGGGAAATTTTCTACCTGTTGGAGGACCATGTTGCAGGTGTGATATCCCCATAGTAATGTCATCAGAAAGGTGTAGAGAAGGTCAGGCGTGGAGTATTTTCCACCTGTTGGAGGACCATGTTGTATGGTGCGATACCTTAATGCTGGGTGTAATCAGAAAAGTTAAAAAATAGGTTGAGTTGAGTATTTTTTAGCATGGTGTAATAAAAACTTTGTAAACTAAGAAACTTCACAAACATTTTCTGGAAATACATTTAAAATCCTAACCCGTCTTCCATTGGACTAAATGCTTCACTTGGAGTTTTTATTTGACATATACAATGACTATCATGTAAGTATGCAAAAACCCGTCTCTCCCTCCTCATCTTCAATATTCCATGAATGCTTCTCTGTCCTGGTATCATGGCAACACGCACTGCAAGAAAGACACAGCAGGTATATCTCATCTTCTCATCATCTCTATGAATTCCCCACTCTGCATAAACACTGACACTTCACAAAACTCAGCTGCTCTCTCAGGAACGTTCCCAAACGTTAATCAAAGCTTTTCATTGACAAGCCGCCCTTAAAATTTTCCTCCCTCCCTACACGGCTGATGTTACCCATTTCTGACACAGGACAGAAAAATATCTCACAGCAGAGAGTTCGATAATTATTAGATCAGAATCAGTTTACAGGGATGAAATAGACCTTTAGCGCAGTGCCGCAGGAAACGCAGGAGGAGGTAGGTAGCGTGCAAGTCCTACTTCTGGATTCCATTTGTGAAACAGAATATAAAATAAGCAAGTGAGAGAGATATTAAAAACTTCATATTACTATTCTTTGTTGGTGCTTCTCATCAAGAACAAGAGCTTACAATTCGTTTTAGGAATCGGGAAAATAACAGATATATGTATATTTTATTTAATATTCCTAATATGTGTCATGTATCAGGATTTTTTTCTGTGGGGGGAATCTGACAATTTAGCAGTCCAAATAACCCTGGTTCATAAATCCCACAATTCTATGAAGACTTGATAAAGCTAAAAACAAATATGAAAGCCGAAAATCTTTAAAGAGTTGGTGGATTCAGCATTCAGGTAGGATTTACTTAGTACTTAAAAGTCTTCCATTATTAGTACCATGTGCTCGGAGCTAGAGACCGCCACCCACAGTCACAAACTACTAATATAAATTTATATATAGCTCTGACATATACCGCAGTGCTGTAGAGCACACTGAGCCAGTCCCATCAGTCTCTGTACAGAGGAGCTGACACTCTAATGTCCCCCCACAGTCACACACTATTATTATACATTTATATAGCTCTGACATATACCACAGTGCTGTACAGAGAACATTGAGCCAGTCCAATCAGTCTCTGTACAGAAGAGCTGACACTCTAATGTCCCCCCACGGTCACACACTATTATTATACATTTATATAGCTCCGACATATACTGCACTGGTTGCACTGGCAGCTGTTAACACGGTATTTAGCATGTGGGTAAGGTACCCTTGGACCTGGACCCTGTTGATGGCAGATTGGCTCTGGCAGCTCAACTCATAAAATGTCTTTATAGTGGATTCCTTTAGATGTAGAGGAGATATGGAGATATGTGAGTAAGACCAATAAGAAGGACTTGAGACCCTAAGCCATATTGATTTCCCCAACTCACCAACACAATACACTGGAATCTTCATCCCCTGAGCCACTCAGCCAAAATCACTGATAGGATTCTTCTCCAACCCATCAATTCTTTTAGAAATATAAAATGAGGGTTTTAGAGTATTGATGTGCCCAAGAAGCAAAGAACACAACACCTTAATATTGTCATATCTATACTCCTACAAAAGAACAGAAATACCATCCAATCATGGTCACCATGAAGGTCAGTTTATAAATCTATTGATATAGTCTGAAAGTTTGCAAAGCCCGGCTCACAAGTTCTTCTTACACAACAGACACTTGATGGTAAGCAATGTGTGAATGCACTTACAGAGATCCTGGATTCGTCTGAACATCAGATGTGAATAGTGTCAGAGACATTGTGGTGCACAAAGATTTCTGCTAATTGAATTCACAATCCATATATTTAGCATCAGAGGAATGTGGAGTAAAAGCAAATTGCCCATCTGCTTTTATTAAAGTTTTAATTTTCTCTTCCTGCAAAAGTTAAGCTCAATTTCTATTTTTAACACCAATAGTAATAAAAATGTATAATTTAGCGCAGAAAAAAATCATCCATACAAGCATGTGCGAAGTGCCATATTACATGACTGCTATACAAAAACCACATTACAATTATCTTTTTTCTTCAAGGACATAGAAACTTTTGAATGATCAGCATAAGAATCATTTTCTAAAGAGTTTTTTTCAGGGATTTCATTAAAATTGTCATTTTCTCATCATTTTCTGCTTTAACCTTGGCCATGAGACACTGGTTTGCAGCATTCAGCTTGGGACATTTTGTGTCTTCCATTGTTAATCACCTCTTTTCTGTTAATAGAGGAGCCGAGAATCTCTCCTGCTCAGCATTGTTCCAGGCAGAGGATGGGAGGATGAGCTGGGACCGCAGTGTTGGGCGCTCCGGCCACATGAAAGAATTCCAGGAGCTCTCCAGGGTCCTGAAAGTCTCCACTGCTGTGTTCTTCAAAAAGAGAGAAGAGGACAAATATAAACATAGGAGATGCTGAGAGCTTATTTATAGAACTAGAAAGCAATGGTATCCTATTATAAACTGCTTTCATTGACATCAATTGATTTTTTTTATCATTTTAAACCACATCAGAAGCTTTAACATATTAACTGCATTTTGAAAATTGCAATGTTTAATTTTTTTTTAAATCATCCCTGTGGATCCTACCACCAAAGTCCCGGTTATGGGCTGATAACTTTTCTTTTCTCTCAATGTTGTCACCCTGTCACTTGCATCTTGGTGGAGACCAAAAGCGTCCATCCTGGCGCACATTGCACTAGCGTGTCCCAAACATTTTCCCCCGTGTTCACATCTTTTCCTCCAAATGAAGATGCCGGAGTTTGTTTAGGGAGTGGGGCTTATGATGGAATCTGGAACCCCCTACACAATAGAATGACTAGATGTCTTCTCCCGGGGGAATGTGTATAGGGGTGCATTGGTTAAACCAGGATAAAGCTTGGACATAAACATTTTCCTGCATATCTGTCCAAATAATGAGGCTGCTCTGATTGGTGGAAAAGCATTTAAATGAAGACTTGATAAGAAGGAAGCAACAGAATGAATTGGAGTACTAAATGTTTTGCAATACTCTGCAGATCTTTCAAAGAATTTGCCTGTTAATACTCTTCATGATCTGATGTGATTATTGGGAATGGTGGAATTATTCCATTTCTGTAATAAACCTTGTTATATGTTATCAGCTGCTCTCCTTTCTGTATAATGAACATATTGGATACTGGTAACTCTTTGGAGTTAATATCCATAATAATTACAATCAGCATACACAATAACTTTTTTTTACACCTTTATTTTTAGCTTCCTTCTCTTTTACAAGCAAACCAAGCTGTCTAGAAAAAATGGCATTTACAGTAATTGGGGCAAACCTGGGGGGTGCTAATAAAACTTCATGATTATTCATGATAATATGGCACTGGGACTGTAGATCATTGTCCCAGAGTCTCAATATTTCTGGTGAGTCTCCAGAGGGACCGGTGCTGGAACCATTGGTGTCCAGATCCATGCCAAGGGGCTAAGACCATCGTCTGCTGAGTTTACTGATTTTTTTACTGAACTTTCAGTTTGAGTCCATCAGTACATATAAGGTGTGATTGGCTGGATGCAGCTGGCATGTTGGGCAACAAAGCACTGGACATTTTGGTGTCACCATTGATAATTTCACCTGGTTCACATCACTGCACAACCCAAGTGAAGCATCTTGTTGGAGGCCAATGTGCAAATCAGCTTCAATGGTCCAGTCTTCTGGCTAGAAGGGAAATTGACGGATTTTATTTTTAAAATGATTTTATATAGCTGCTAATTTTTTACAATCGAATGCATTGTTTCTCAACCAGGGTTCCTCTAGAGGTTACTAGGAGTTCCCTGAGCAATGAGCAGTTTGTTCCTCTCAGGTCAGTGTAAGTGACCCCAATGATCTTTTTGGCTATCTGTAAGGGAGACATTCTTACCAATGGCCCGCAATGTAAGAGGAATTATTCCCACTGACCACCACACTAATGTACTGTGATCTGTGAATATAATAATTATATATAGAAGGGGCTCCCTAAGACCTGAAAGTTATTTCAAGGGATCACCGATGTTAAAAAGGTCCGGATACACTGATCTAATAGGTCTCCTCCAGTCCATACAAATCTACATTCATAGCCAATGAAGTTCCTTATGACACACTGGTACATTATTCTTGTTTCCAGTCACTTTGCAGGATCTCTGGACTTCCCTATGTACAGTACAGAGATGTCTCTGATGTATCCTAAGTTTTCTTTGTCACTCGTCATATTTCTGCTCCACTTTCTAATCCTATCATTTGATATAACGGAGCAGCGTGTGTGGGGCCGCAAGTCAGGAGTATCATCTATCAGAGTGAAAAATGAAACACAATTAGGCTGTCAGATTAATACAAAGAGATAGAATTAGCAAAATGCTAATGTGGCATAAATTATACAAACAAAGGGGATCCGTCCACAGAACTCCGTCCTAATTCTCCAACCAAGGAACAGTACGTACTGCCAGGCTATTAAACATCCTTTTATATCCCACAACACCTGCACAATGGAACCAAAATCTGCCGCTATGGAGATTATTCCCTGAAAACTGACACTGAGAAGGTCATTTGTGGAACGGAAAAGATACCGGCCTGTAATATTGGTGCTATCTGAATTTCTTAAAGTTCTTCAGATCTTCACGGAACCCCGGCTATAATTATTATATCCACCGATCACAGTATATTAGTGTGGTGGTCAGTGGGAAGAATTCCTCTTACATTGCTGGCCATTGGGAAGAATGTCACCCTTACAGATAGCCAAAAAGAAGCAAAAAACAATACTGTATGGTGGAGTGAATGTGGCCTTCACCTTTGATAAAGTCGAATGAGGAGAAGATGTTCAACATCAAAGGCAACAGCTAACAATATCCGATGGGCATTTAGTGTATACATTGTTACAGCTTTGTACTTGAGCTACCAAATGAATTACCTTCAGAAGTTCAACCTAACCCCATAATGTTAAACTTTGTCTATATATCACAATGAAACTGTAATACCAACTCCAAGGTCACATTGGAGATTGCTGTCCCAAAACATTTTTAACTGAACACAATACAATACAACAACCAATAAAATCTATTCATATTCTATACAATGTCTCATCTTATTCCCAAAAGTGTGACACCATACTGGCCATCTATAATAATGTGTCACTGTCATTGGAGAACTGAATGCTTTGTGTTTGATCCAATAAAGAAATAGAAAATGTTTGCTGAACTTGCTGATATCAAGCTACCAGGACATCCTTATTGATATTTTTGTTTTACTATAATAATAATAATATTCGAGTTAGGTGTGAAAGAAAACAAGTAGATAAAATAATAATATTTGGTCTTTTTGTGCAGCTCATAAATGCATTCATGACACACCACATTGATGTTTGATGGCCTTTGACTGCGCTGATTACTCTTTTACATCTGGAACTAAACAAATAAATGCACCAAAAATGAATCCTTTAAGAAGTTTTATTGATTGGAGCGGCTGCTGCAACCGGAGAGATTCCATCTCTGTAAATGACAAGTTACGTTCATCGCCTTTTTTTTCTCTTTTTCTTTGTATTTGTGTTCCGCGCCTGGAGAGGAATATTTTTCAGTTTTTTTTATATAAATAAATTAAAATTCTTATGTGAAACTTTCTTGACTCTGGACAGTTCTAGACCTATGACCTTTTATTAATATAAGGGCTCATTAAATCATACACAAGCACATGGATGGATGACAGATAGATGATAGATGGATGGATACTGTATATAGATAGAAGGACTCGATGGACTTCCATGGAAGTTTGGTAGGTTTGGTTTGACAGGCAGCAGCGGACTTAGGACAAAGTGTGTTGTCAAATGATGGCCCTCGACCCTCCTCATCCAACAAGGTCCCCCTTAGCAGCCCCTGTGCACTTTTGTATATTAATGCCACACAAATAAATAATAGAAAATAGAAACACTTAAAGGCTTTGTTCCAAACAACTTCAAGGGATTACTATGTGGACTGTAATGAGTACAACCAGTTAGAACAGCTGAAATTAAACCCAACGTGTTAAGTTCTCACCTGTAAAATGATCCAACTTTATGCATCCAAGGTGCTACACAATCAGTTCCATCATCTAAAGGAGGAACATCTAAAGGAGGAATTCTTTGTAGGAGTACCAATCACAAGTTGCTTTATTAACAATTACTCCCCAGTAGGGGACAGAGTCTTTGATACATGCTTTTGTCCAATATGAGGTCTGTAATGCAAGCGGGTGTGGACCCGCTGTGCCACTGACTGGATATGCTCCAGAGGGGCGTAACTAAGCCGCTACCAGGTCTTCACTAGAGCCTCTGATGGTGAGGATAGTCTTGGGCTGCAGGGTAGCTACCAGGTGCCACTCTAGAGCAATCCCTGAG